>NC_056739.1:1635997656-1636072656 GCF_019279795.1 Protopterus annectens | reverse complement strand
TTTAAAAACTCATAACCTGCGTTTAAACTTTATATTATGCCCTATTACTGTAATATAATGTTTAGTATAAAAAATGAAGATTGGTGTAAAAATGAGGTATAATAAATGAATTTCTTTAACAGTATTCTAATATACTTTTCACCGATATACTGTCGTTAAGAACAGGGGGGGTAGTGGCATCAGTTAAAATTTGCCAATAACATTCCCTAAATAATAAAAAAATTCTTATAATTACCCCCCCTAGGATTGGACTTGACAATCTCTAGAATACCAAATCTAAATTGATGTTCTGTCCCTCTCTGCATAACATGCTTTGCCAAGGCATTTTTTTTCATCCAGCTTCTTTATACAATACATATGAGCGTAGATTCTCTTCTTGAACCTTTGCTCAGTTTTGCCTATATAATATGCAGAACATGCTGTGCATTTTGCCATATATACCAGGAATTTGCTGTTGCAATTACCTTTCTTAAAGAAAATCTTTGTTCTATTGTAATTGGACAATTTTACCTCACTTTCCTGTATTATATAAATACACTGATTGCAATTACCGCATTTCCTAGTGTGTATATTTTTAACACCGCCTTTGTTATATTCTGCACCTTTACCTTTTTCTAACAAATATTTTAAATTAGGTGCCATTTTATACACTAATTTCGGCTTTATACCTATTGTTTCAATCATAGCATCATTTGTTAGTAAGGTGTACCAATATTTATTTAGTATACATTCAACCTCCTTACTATATGGACTAAATTCAACAATACATGCCCTTCCTAAATTATTTCTGGACACATTTGTGTCAGTAGTACTGACTGTAAATTCCTGATTATTAATTCCTAACAATGGGTATAGATTGGTTCCCCGTCTTAACATAAGTTCTTCTCTAATCTTTTCCATCATGTTCATACTGTAACCCCTCTCCTTGAATAAAGACATAATATACTGTATTTCACTTTTGACCTCTTCCATAGATGTTGTCATTCTCAGGGCTCTAATGCATTGGCCTTTAAAAATATTGATCTTAGTTTTGGTAGGATGGCAGCTATCATAATCCAAATACGAATTTGTAAATGTTTCCTTTCTATAAATTCTAGAATGGAACCTGCCATCCTTCCTAGTGACCAATGTATCCAAATATGGTACCCCATAGTCATTACTAAATAAATATTGGTACACCTTACTAACAAATGATGCTATGATTGAAATAATAGGTATAAAGCCGAAATTAGTGTATAAAATGGCACCTAATTTAAAATATTTGTTAGAAAAAGGTAAAGGTGCAGAATATAACAAAGGCGGTGTTAAAAATATACACACTAGGAAATGCGGTAATTGCAATCAGTGTATTTATATAATACAGGAAAGTGAGGTAAAATTGTCCAATTACAATAGAACAAAGATTTTATTTAAGAAAGGTAATTGCGATTCAAAGATGGCTGCCATGCTGTAAACACTGCTAAACTGCAGCTCTTCAATTAACCCGAGGAAAATCTCTGATCTGAGTGGATATCAGGAGGTTTAAACATCAAATTGATGATAAAAAGTTGCATTTATACTGACCTAATCTAAAATCAGTTAAAAAAGTGGGAAAAAAAAGTATTTATCCATCAGGATTACAAGTGATTACTTTGCTCTGAAGAGAGAAACAAACAAAGGACCGTGTGCTTTCTTTATTCTGCCTTTCTGCTTGGGGAAAGAAAAATCTTGCAACAAGGAAGAACCATGGAAACAACTACTACTAAGACAAAGTTGTCAGAACTACAGTCGCCAGTAAAGGATGGAACTGCGAAAAAAAGGATTACTAGACAGCAGGAACAACAGAAACCAGAAACTAGATCCAGGACTGATCAGCCATTAAACATGGAGGATATCAAACACGCTTTACTACCTATACAGGAAGCTCTAAAGGACTTGACCTCACAAATACAAACATTTGGAGTTTTATGCAATCAATTGCTTCAGAGAATGGACAAAACTGAGACCAGAATTTCTGAACTAGAGGACAAAATTGACATGCTGGAGAAAAAATCAAAGGTATGTGATGTGGATGTACAAGCCATGCAAAATAAACTTATTGATTTAGAAGCAAGGTCTAGAAGAAATAATATTATTATAAGAGGAATCCCTGAAAACATCCAGTATGCAGAGCTAATACCAGCCATAACACAAATATTTGAAATACTGTTAAATGATGCTGATGGGGTGAAACAGATTGTAATAGAAAGGGCACACAGAGCTGAGAGAGGTACAAGCTTCTACTATGCCTAGACCTGTATATGTTAAGATATTGAACTTTCAAGATGTTAGCAAAATACTGTTTACTGCAAAAAAATGGTGGCTATGTTATGTGGAAAATGTTAAAATATTTCTGGCTCAAGATTTACCATTACAAGTAAGGCAGGCTAGACAGTCTTTATCTGCTTACTGTAAATTTCTGATTGATAAACAAATTAAATTCCAGATGAAATACCCCAATATGCTTACATTTATGGTGGATGGCACTAAATATTCTGTTTCCAATAAAAATCAGGCAAAAGAAGTGTTTCTGAAAGTTTTAAAGTTCTACCTGCATCAGAGGGCTGAAAAGAACTTCAATTGAGACTGGCATGTTCCTGTAGTCAGATCCAGCATGTATTTTACCTCAAGGCTTTTCTAATCCTTTGTTTCTTCACTAAACTGTTCAGGCCTCTGAAAAAGCAATAAAACTGTTTGTTTATGCTAATCTGAGGGTCTGCTGTCTGGTTTCCAGACTTTTATGGCCTCCAAGGTCTATTTCCATTGTGTGGTAAACAGGAAATGCCTGGATTTCAACTGAGAGTGTAGATTTGGATGTAATACTTCTTGTGGTCCTGCTGTGAAAGAGGTCCCTTGTCGTGAGTATTTCTGATGGTTTCCTGGCTTGAAAAGACAAAGAGAACTGAAAATAATATGATAATGTTCTTTTTATAACTAAATAACATTACAGTATGTACTTAAAGCACATAATAACATGTACTTTTACTGTTTTTTTCTTCTTTTATAGGTGTGAACCAAAATTGTTTTTTTTTACTATATGCAGTGTGTGGCAGACATTGTGTAGGGTACAGATCTAAAATGTAGGATGTATTTTTTTTTTTTTTTTTTCTCTCTCCTCTCTTCTGTAAAAAGTTTATGTACATAATGATTGCAACAAAACAGATACTTAACGTAGGATAAAATAAGTACCCAATCTACTAAAACTTTCCTTTACACAGTAATAACCTTAGAAATGAGATTTGTTTAACTAATAGTTAAACCAAAGCTGTAGTTAAGTAGCGGTGTTTGGTAGGGAATGTGTAGTTTAGACTTTGATGTAGATATGCTAGAATATATAGGTTGTATGTTTAGGAAATGTTTTAAATGTTATTACCTGACGTTTTTCAATGTAAGGTTGGTGTGTTTAACCTTGTTTATATTTTCTCTTATACAAGACCTATATAAATCCTGGTCCAGGGGTAAAGTGGGTAAGCACTGGTTAGGGACGGGATGTAGGAAATGCTTCCAGATTAGATATAGTGTACAGTCAATACATGTCAATTTCATAATTCCCCTCTTATATTGTTATTTGATACCAAGACCTGTGAATGTGGGAGTTGAACTCATGGAATGTTAAAGGGCTCCAGAACTTGAAGAAGAGAAAGCTGTTGCTACACATATTATTACAGGACAAAGCACTGTTTGTATTTCTACAGGAAACACATTTGATGAATGAACAATGGAATGATATTAGAAAAAAAGAACTGGATTAGAGAGCTAGTGACATCAGAAGGTAAGACAAACAGTGCGGGAGTGGCTATAATTATCAAAACCCAATACAAAGATAGGATTTTAGACTCCAAAGTGGATCCAAATGGGCGATGGTGTTATGTGATTTTATCGGATAATGCATTTGATAAACCTATCCTACTTTTGAATATATATGCCCCATGCAATGATCAACAAAGTTTCATAGCATCATTATATCCAATATTAACACAATATGATGGTTATTATTTTGTTGTGGGTGGGGACTGGAATACCTATCAAAATCCAAAGTTGGATAGGTCTTGTCCACAGAGAGCATTTAATAAGCAGGCCGGGATAGCATTAAATGATTTTAAGGAAGATTTTCAATTATATGACCCCTTTTCTTATTCACAAGATATTAATAATGCAAATAAATATACCTTCTATTCACCATGCCACAAAATGTGGGCTAGAATAGATTACTTTTGATATCTAAAGCACTAAATTTAGAACCAGTGGTGGTTATACATACTGCCATCTATCAGATCACTCAAAAATTTCGTTAAAATTTTCTAAAGATTTAAAGACACAAGAAGGCATAGGGGTTATAATTGGTCACTCAACCCAAATCTTTTAAGTAAAAGAGATAGCAGATGGAATTATAAAATATTTGAAAGAATTTACAGATAGCTTGAAGCTCCAAAAACATACCCCTGACATTGAATGGGCGACAGCTAAAGCTCAAATTAGAGGATTTCTTATACAAAAGCCTCATATTATAAGAAAATTCATAATAGTGATATTCAAAAACTAGAAATAAGAATAAAACAACTTGATAATGAGCTGATTCAGAATTTTAACGCTCAAACTGAGGAGGAAATGTTGAAGCTTCAAAGGGATCTCTTTGCTTCATAATAATAAATTAACACTTCAAGAACATAGGTGTTTAGTGAAATATGCTAATAATGTTCAAATACCATCAAAAGCACTGGCAAGGATTATAAATCAATCAAAAACAACTGGATATATTTCGAAATTCAGTATAACGACACAATATATTCTAAAACTGAGGATATTGTTGATGTTTTTGGGAAAATCTATACTAAGGTGTATGAGGGGCAAACTGATAGGTCTCTACATAACCAGAATAAAAGTTTTCTGCAAAAATTAACTTTCCAGAATTAGAAGAGAGCCTGCAAAGTGACCTGATTAAACCTATTTCTAAAGAAGAAATAGTATATACAATTCAACATATGAAAGTACATAAGTCGCCAGGGCCTGATGGTATTACAGCTGAATTTTACAAAGAGTTTGCTGATAGTTTGGGAAAAGAATTGTCTCATGTATTTAATTATATAACTAAAAATAAAATTAGTGACCCCCACCTCAATGCGTCAAAAACAATTTTCATACATAAAACCAATTCGGATCCCCTTAACCCAGATAATTACAGACCAATAGCACTAATGAATGTGGATATGAAAATTTTAACATCAATTATAGCATCGAGACTAAAGAAGGTTTTGATATATTTAATTTCTAAGGAACAAGCTGGATTTATGGCAACTAGACAAACCAGCGATAACACACTTACACTGCATAATATGATGACGTATGCTAAAAAACAACTTTAATATCTATGCTCTTATAATAGATGCCCAGAAAGCATTTGATAGAGTAGACATAAATTTTTGTTTGATGTGTTACCCTATTTTAACTTGCCCCAAGAATTCATTCAGATACTACAAATATTATATAGTAATCCATACACTACGCTATACATCAATAGGACTTATTCTAACAGAATACAGATTAAAAATGGTACTCGTCAGGGTTGTCCCATGTCCCCTTATTGTTTAACCTATATCTAGAACCCCTATTTTTATATATCAAGCAAAATTTGTATCATAATGCACCAATAATTTATAGGAATAAAATATTAATGTCAGCATTCACGATGATCTTATTATTTATTGTACAACCCCAATTTCAGACAGTGAAAAGATATTAAAGCTCATAAACGAATTTTCAGTAGTTTCCAATTATAAAATTAACTTACAGAAAACAAATATCTTCCCATTAAGAACCCCAAAACCTTTTTCACTAATGGCCCTAATGGGGAAGTTAACATGTAAAGAAAATATTAAATATTTGGGTATCAACTTCTACGGATAATAAGGACTTTTATAACAATAATGTTAAACAGTATGGGAACACATAATAGCTGATTGTGACAGATGGAAGAATTTAAAACTACCGGTATTAGCAAAAGTATCAATAGTGAAAATGAATATACTACCACTAATGTTATACATATTTAGGTCTGCCCAATTATCAATTTCAAAAACAGTTTTAAACAAATGCATAAAGATCTAGCTAAATTTATCTGGAACCCAAAAGAACTAGAATATCTTATGAGAAATTAATGACCCCTAAAACAAGAGGGGACTTGAGCTACCAAACTTTGAAGCATATTATTTGATTGTAAACGCTAATAAAATTTTAAGAATTGCTAATTATGATGTAACTAATACAAAATGGATACCAACTTGGGTGGTCTTGAATCATAAGCATATTTTGGATAGGAAAATAAATCCTAAAGCATTGCCCTTTATGGACAAAATTAGTCTGATAAAATATGGGGTCATGGACCACATAATAACCTGTGTCTCATCTTTGCAAACTTTATTTCAGTCCGTAGATTTATTGCAATATATGATGGTTCTTCAACCTTTCCACAGGAATCCTAATTTTAAACTAAATAATCAGCTGATCGATCTCAGCAAATTTCCATTAATACTTAATCTGACTCTATTTGATGTTTTTAATAAACTTGACTTATCGGCTTTACAAATTAGACAGGAAATGAATCTACCTAGAAGTTACATTGTTATAATGAGACAAGTTAAAGAACTTGCCTTGAGCTACTTTAGGAACTTTAAACCTGCAGCCGGATTTGTGGATAAGTGCTCTGAATTGTGGCAAGCTATCCAACAAGACACTAAATTTATAGCAACTGCATATAAATTAATTAAGGATTTGAAATTTCAGGACAAAATTTTGCTTTCAGAGTATTGGGTAAAAAAGTAACAGTAACAGACAATCAGATATTAAAAGCAATTGATATAACTAGGAAATCAGTTTCTTTTCAAAAACTGATGTACACGCAATTGATGATTTGGAACAATGCATATTACACACATCTTAGATTACATAAATTTAACCCTAGGAATTCTCCAATTTGTCCATACTGTGCAGATCAAACAGCGGATCTTCTTCATATGTTCTGGAGTTGTAAATGCGTATATAAACTTTGGAACTCTCTTAAAGTACAACTGCAAAAGATGGGTTATCAAAGTTCTACACTGTCATGGGAATTTATGATTCTACACATTCCTCCAAGAGAGCTTTCCAGATCGCAAACTATTATCTGTATGAATATTTTTTTGCTGATGAAACTCTATATAGCCACAAATTGGCTAGAACCACATAAGACATCATGGAATAATTTTAAGCTTGTGGCTATAAAGCATATACTAGCACATAAATTACTTCTGAAACAAACTAACAAAAATATTAATAACCCGAAAATATGGGAAAAGGTCTTCAATATTATATTAGCATGATACTGATTTTAGGAATATATTAAATATAGGAAGCATTTCATGTAGATATTGTATAAATGGTTTGTAGTAGTTATAGTGTATTATGTGTGTGATGTTTATTGTATTTTTGTAATGTTTTTGGAAAATATATTTCAATAAAAATTTATTATGGAAAAAAAAAAAAGAAAGGTAATTGCAACAGCAAATTCCTGGTATATATGGCAAAATGCACAGCATGTTCTGCATATTATATAGGCAAAACTGAGCAAAGGTTCAAGAAGAGAATCTACGCTCATATGTATTGTATAAAGAAGCTGGATGAAAAAAATGCCTTGGCAAAGCATGTTATGCAGAGAGGGACAGAACATCAATTTAGATTTGGTATTCTAGAGATTGTCAAGTCCAATCCTAGGGGGGGTAATTATAGGAATGTTTTATTATTTAGGGAATGTTATTGGCAAATTTTAACTGATGCCACTACCCCCCCTGGTCTTAACGACAGTATATCGGTGAAAAGTATATTAGAATACTGTTAAAGAAATTCATTTATTATACCTCATTTTTACACCAATCTTCATTTTTTATACTAAACATTATATTACAGTAATAGGGCATAATATAAAGTTTAAACGCAGGTTATGAGTTTTTAAAAAATTTTTTGTGAGTATGTTTTTATGGTTATGTGTATGTCACTTTAAATACAGCTTGGTATATGAAATGGCGCCAAAATGGAATAGTATTTAAGTGACTGAATGTCACTTTTTAAATTGTTCTGATGAAGCCTACGGTTTGAGTAGGTGAAAGCGCTTAACGTGGATTGTGCAATAAATTTGTGATTTTTATTTTGGGTGTCCGACCTGTTTTGTTAGTGTATACAAGGAAGTTCTACACCTTTGGTGCGCATCTTTGGCGTTTGGGGGAGCAGACAAATACGCCGACTGTTGAGAGGATTTGTATCTAAATGTTATATTTCTTTATTGCAATGTATTGCTATGGCTTTCCTATTTTCCCTTTACATTCCCTCCTTGTAATGCATGTCATATTTCTTTATTGCAGTGTATTCCTATGGCTTTCCTATTTTCCCTTTACATTCACTCCTTGTAATGCATGTCATATTTTTTTATTGCAATGTATTCCTATGGCTTTTCTATTTTCCTTTACATTCACTCCTTGTAATGCATGTCATATTTCTTTATTGCAATGTATTCCTATGGCTTTCCTATTTTTCCTTTACATTCACTCCTTGTAATGCATGTCATATTTCTTTATTGCAATGTACTCCCATGGCTTTCCTATTTTCCCTTTACATTCACTCCTTGTAATGCATGTTATATTTCTTTCAGCACCAAGTTATTGTTTATCTGCTGTGGCTTAGTGGTACATCATGCAGACTGGTGAGTCCAAGGTCCCGGGTTCGAGACTAACAAGGTTTTTATTTTGCTGCTGAGCAGTACAAGGACCTTGTCATACAGAGTGACTAAGGCACTTTTAAGCAGTTGTAAGTGGGTTTGCGCAGGTTTGCACAATGCTTAGCGATGCTTTGCTAAGCGCACACATGCGCACACTCGCTTAATCCTGCTTACTACTGCTTAAAAGTGCTTACTCCCGCTAACCCCCGTGCTAATTTCTTTTAAAGAAAAGAAAATGGGGAGATAGGAAAGTGGTGAAAAAGGGGGCACAAAGAGGCAAAGACAGTAGGGAAACCAGCTCGGGATGTGCAGGATGGGTGTAGGGAAGGTCCATAGCTTCCCATTTCTTTACCAGCAACAGCTGTGCATATGTATGAAATTTGGTGTGAGATTTGAAACCTTCCACCCCTGAGAGAGGGGTGAGGACAACAAAATATGTTGTACTGCCAATTAGAATTATCAGTTTACATGTCCTGTGGACATGTGTGTGAACTGGGCAGCTATGTATGGAGAGTAATTTTTTTGTGGGAACAGACTGCCCTTTTTTATTTATTTATTTTTCAGGTGAGAGTGGAATGTGAGGTAGAGGAAGTAGGTATATCTGGGGAGGTAAACAGACAAGACAAACAAGATGCATACAGGGGAGGAGTTTGACACATGAGGTGGGTGAACACAATTGACGGGGAAGGATGTTTGGAAATCGCAAGCCCATGAGCCCACAGATGGTAACAGTGGAACTGAGATCCCCACCCATGGGCAGTCACCACTACACCTTCACAGCCCCGAGGGTGGCTGTGCTGGGGGCTGAGTAGGACAGGCAGGCTCACCTGAGAGACGCACCACACTTGCCTCAAGCTGGCATAGGGGATCAGTGACTGAATGCTGGATTTCCCTATGCACCACAGCCTGGACCCTAGCAAGGGTGACAGGTGGCCCTTCTCCACCCATGCTTGCACAGGGGGGATGAGCCCCATCCCCTGCAGCGCTTCCATCTGAAGGTAGCACAGGACCAATGGAGGAGGGGAGTCTGGACTGGGCACCAGAGCCACTGGTGCCAGGTGCACTCGCCAACTGAGGAGGGACAAGTGGGTCCGCTGGGACCGGCCTTCCCATACGTTCGGTGATTAGGTGTGTTTCATTACAACATAAACAACAGCATTCCAGATTAGTTGTAACAGAATGCAGTAATATTCCCATTAACCCAACACACCACAGTTCCAACAGTTGAACAGCAAACATAACACATGCATATATTGAACAGCAGTGGTTATTCCAACCGCATGCAGGGATGATTGGTAGCAACAGGCCATCATGAACGTGGTATTTGAACAGGGCACATGCATCAACATGAGTGCAAATATTTATAGAACAATTGGACATATATCCCAGCAAATATTTAAGATTAGACATACCCACTGAGGTGTGGAATTGCATGATTTATGCACAAACAGTAGGGTGTAGAAAAAACCTCCGTTAACATCTTATAAACACTTTTACTGTACACTACATTCCTAGTGACTGCAGGTGTATATTCCCTACATGTATTATTACACTTGCCACCATGCATTAGGTTGTGTAGTGGGTTTGGCTAGTTCAGTCTATACTTGACCTATATCTCACATACTAACTGTCCAGGCTGCAGATGTTACTGCTACATATTTCATGGTTGCATTTACATTTCTTTATATACATATCTGGATGTTTTCACATGACATTTTCACTTCAAATTGTACAGAACCCTGCATTTATTGAAGCACACTTACATTTCTGGGGAACATATTAGCATGCTACTCGTGTGCCAGATTTACTTATGCATGCCAGCCAGTAACTGACTGTTGAGGACTGTATATTTACTTCACAGCTACTAGCACTTCCATCACCCACTTTAGATGGGACTGCAGAACTCTGGGTTGCCAGCACTTTCTAACACATTACTATTTGTATAATGCAAGGGTACAACAACATTTCATACTAAGTGAAACAGACACACTCTGGGTTTTAGACCTTTATTAATGACATTACACACTTTTCCACAAGCTTACTCCTTTATTTGCTTTAATGGTATATATGGCAGACATGTTCACAACATATTATACCTTTATTAATAGGTTAGCACACTCTTCTTTCAGGCTCATTCACATATTCTTTTATATGACAGTGCCTGCAGAGATATTATTCCAGACATTTGTTACCTTTCTTAATGGGTTACTACGCTCTTTTTCTGCCTCTCTTACATTTTTATTTGACAGTACATGCAGAGGACTTATTCAGTCCATTTTATGGCTGTATTATTGGACTACAACACTTTCTTTCATGCTCTCTCCCATATTTTATATAACAATACATGCAGAATAATCACTAACCTGCCTGGCGGCGCAGCCTTAGCAGCCTATCTTCATAGGCTTGCTGATTTGTAACATGGTCACCTGCAGCTTTAAAGTAAATGAAGGGATATTGAGACATTCCTATCCATTATACATACTTCATTTTAAATCCTTACATACTGCATTCCATGGCTACATACTCAGTTGTGGGGCATCTCGCATCACACAGGCCTCCTGTATCCACTGGTTCAGGTGGTCCTCCTTTCGTCTCTTCAGGTCCGCATGGTGGTGACGGACCTGCTCACCAGTCCAGAGAATGCCTGTGGCACTGATGAGGTCACAAGCTAACCGGTTCCAAGCCTCTGCCTTGTACTCCATTTCTTGGAACTGGCCCTGCAGGAGTCTTGCCTTGTGACAATGGACTAGGAGCCAAACCATGTATTTGGACTCTTTGGTGCCCCATCTCTGCACTCGGAAGTGCACTCCCTCTCCAACACCAGACATTCTGACCACAGATGTGAGCTACAATCAGTTATGGTGTGTATTCCTGCCTGTGGAGCTTAGTTATGCCGCATTTCCCACACTTTTTTGTGATTGGCCATTTTGTAAAATTCTCGGCTGACTGCAGACCTGCTTAGTAATGGTTAAACTACCATTCCTAAGTTTATGTATGTTAATAGTGGCTGTTTCCCCTATGTAGTCATCGCTTAGTGGTTCTGTACTTTGATTATGATACAAAGGGTCCTGGGTTCAAACCTTGTCATCCTTTTATTTTAATACTGTCTAGACAGGCTAGGGGGTATGGTTGTGTTTAAGCAACTTAGCTCTACATTGCTCCCCTGTGCCCTATGGTGCCCTGGTTGGCACAGCGCGCATGTCCGCACAAACACATTGCGCTGGGTAAAGCATTTTTAAATGTTGGGCAACTCTATTGCACTGGGTAAAGCACTATTACACTATCGGCAAATCTGTTTAGCTGGTTAAAGCGCTATTACACTATGGGCAACTCTGTTTAGCTGGCTGAAGTTCTATTAAACTATGGGCAACTCTATTTAACTGGATAAAGCACAATTAAACTATGGGCACCTCTGTTTAGCTGTGTAAAATGTTGCTTAACGGCAGGCTATTATATGTCTGGGTCTTTTAAAAATATATATTTTGTTCGCTGATACATTGGCCATGTCACTGCTTTTAATAACATTTTAATCATATTTGTCTAGTATTATTTCAAATACTGATTTAAAACATAAATGAGAAGGGGAGTGGTGGGACTCGAACTGTGAAGGCCTTCTCTTTGTGCATACGCTCTACCATTACGCTATTGCTATTTGGATTAATTTGCAGAAGTAGCTCTTCAATGTCACAATTGCTAACTGTGGTTAATCAATGGGCACACCCATGCAAACAAGCATAAAAATGGGCAGCTATATCGTGGATTTAAAAAATAATAATTTTTTCCATTTTATAACTCTGATGGGGGTTTACAGTGTCAGGGAGTGTGGTGTTGGGTGCATGTACATTTGAGCGGACTCGCTCTTGCCTGTTAACATGATGATTTTTAAAAACTTGCAGGGACGTGGACTTTTAGATTCCTCGGCAGTCGGACATGCCCCCTGCTTGCATACTCAGTCCATGTAAGAGTTATGGATGAGTCAGCGTGCCCTCATGAATATTCACGGCATGCTGACATCATACAGTTCAACTGCAGCCTCCGAGTAAGACATATTAAGTCTTATACGGAGGTTTCGTGAATCCGACCCATACTATTTGCCCTGTGAATCTCCACTATTTTTCTACTTTTACATTTAATCTTGCATTAAAATGCACTCTTGGTTGATTTTCTTGCCAGGGTCTAAACTTGCTAAGTGTAGTAACGATCGGTCATTGGCAGGGAATACTTTGCTGCTGTGTCTGAGAGGTGGACATTATTGGCTGTATTATTTTTTTCTTGTCACTTGACAAATCTTTCAGATTCCTCAGATGTAACTTCATAAGTCCTTCTTGAAGTCATGACTTCTGCCATATTTTCTTTGGTCACAGGTTATAAAGGAACCTTCTTTTATTCATACTAAATTACCTTGCCTAACAGGATCCAGCCACCCAAAATATTCTGGTATATATCAACACACAGTATTACTTGCTTGACAATCTAAAATAGAGTCTGGAACATGCAAGTCTAACAAGTCTGTCAACCCCCATTGATACAACTCACTATTCTATCTCAGAGGCACCATCACAGATGACCCCCAACTGTGAAACCATTAGCTTTGTGTCAGCAGAAAGGTCTGCCGGCCCAGGAGACATTGGACCCATTGTGATATAGCACAGGAGTGGTGTTTAATTCTAATGTAAGTCTGACCAACAAAACTTAACATTGCCATGTCTCTGCTGGTGAATCCACTGGAGGGATGCATGATCTGTGGCAAGTGTGAATTCTCTACCAGACATGTAGTAATGTAGGGATCTTAGCACACATTTTATGACTAGGAATTCCTTTTCTACAGTAGAGTATTGACTTTCTACCATGTGCAATTGCCTCCTTAAGTAAATGAAGTTGGTGGCCTTCATTGTCAAACTTTTGGGTGAGAACTGCCTCCAACTCATCTTCAGAGACATCCATACACATGATGACATATCTGAATAGTGAGAAGATACCAGAATGGGTTGTAAACAATGATGTTATTTTAGTCTCTGAAAGGCCATGTAAGCCTCTGAGATCCACCTGAATTTATTTGGCTTCTTGCCTTTGTTGAGGTCAATTACAGATTTAGTCACGCTAGCAAACTCTGGAATGAATATTCTATAGTATCCAACCTGCCCCAAACAGACTTGGACTTGATTTTAGTTTGCTTTGCAGGCGACGTTTCAATAGCTGCCAGTTTGTCTTTAATTAACCCTCATCCTGTGACATTTCATAAGTAATGACCATCAGTCATACC
This sequence comes from Protopterus annectens, assembly GCF_019279795.1. Classification (NCBI taxonomy): domain Eukaryota; kingdom Metazoa; phylum Chordata; order Ceratodontiformes; family Protopteridae; genus Protopterus; species Protopterus annectens. The sequence goes on along the minus strand of NC_056739.1, from coordinate 1,636,058,632 downwards.
CACATTACATTTGAGAGCATTAACAGTGAAACCTGCAAGACTTAAGACACCTAAAACCTCTTGATCCTTAGGGAGATAGAAGTCACAACCTACTGCATGAATACTGACATCATTCCATTTACCTTTGGACGGAATTGGGGGCACAGGGGAGACCAAACAGTGCTACCATATACTGGAAGGGACCCACTGCAAAGAAGAAGGCAGTTTTTCTTTCTCTTCCACAGTCAAAGGGATTTGTTAATATCCTTTGACTAAATCCAGGGTTGTAAAACAGCAGGCCTTGCTTAACTGTTACAATATATCATCTACTCTTGTCATGGGGTAATTGTCGAGTCATGGTATGTTGTTTAATTTTTGAAAATCTCTAAAAGTACTGGCTGGTACCATGCAATTTTGTTACTAATACAACTGGGTTGTTTTACTCACTAGTTGAATGAATCATCTATTACCCCCCCCCCCCCGTTTCAGCATCCTCAAAATCTCCTACCATATAGTTTGTTTTCAGGCATCCAGTATTCTATATGCTTTAAAACTCAAATTTTCTCCCTGCATGACTTCTATGTAATGATTGGTCAGGGAGGTTCATCTAAGTAAATCAGAAAAAATATATTTGTTTCTTAAAATGAACCACAATTATTTCTGCTTCAGGTAAACCAATTCTGATCCTCCCTTCAACCACTTTAACTTGTGGTTCCTTCAAATATCATAACACATTTATGTGGTAGATTTCTTCATACCATCTCTTATCTACCTGCCTCACTTTTTAATTCACCTATTTTTGTTTAAATTGTTCAGTGATCTCATATAGGACTTGCTGTTTGACAAGGAAGAACTTGCTGTCTGTGGTAGGGATTGAGATCGAGGCTCAGTCCCCTGCTTGGAAATCTCTATGATGGCCATTTTATTTATACACATCTTTTTGACTGGCTTAGGACTTCTCTGTATGATGCCTAACAATTAACACATTTAAGTCACTCTTTCTGTAAAATTACAGTTCTGAAAGAGGTTACTTTTTTTGTAATTATGTCCTATAGCCTCTTTGGGTGTCACTGATATAGAACTTAAATGGACTCAGACCAGCAGAGGCATGAAGGTCTTCCCTCATGGAAAACATTAAATAGGACAATAGCTAGTTTCAATTTAGCAGCCAATTTCTACTACCTTCTTTATCATGTTTATTAAAACAGTTGCAGTAGTCCATCAGTTTGGTGATGGTAACCAGATTTCCTGAGTTTCTTTACATGAAATCTTTGACAAAGGTGCTTCATAAACCTTTGGCATAAATGGGGTGCCCTAGTCATTCAGAATTGCCTTGAGGAATCCAACCCTCAAAAATAGTATTAGTTCCATGGCTATGACCTTGGGTCTGTCCTTCCAAAGGGGAATAGCCTTAGGAATATGACTGGCATAATCTAAGATAACCAAAATACATTAGGCTCTGTTAGTGGACTTGAATATAGGCTCATTGAAGTCTGTGGCTACTCTTTAATGGGATTTCTGTTATGATCATTGCTCTTCTTCTGTGATGGGCATGCTTATTTACAGCTTCTTACAGTTCAGATATGGTGCAATCTGCTGGCACAAACATTTCTCACTTCCTTTTTCATCCCAGGCCATTAAAACTGAGCTAAAACTCAGGCTTTGGTCTTGCCCCTTTCTAAAGAACCATCTACAATATGGACTTGGGACACATTTGTTAATGTCATTCTAAAGGGTCTGAGTACACACAACTGATGCATAATGTATTCCTTTTCTTCCACTACCCTACAAAGGAGATAATTCCATTCCTCAAAATGTGGGTGCAAAGGAGAGGTCTATCAGTCAGTTTTCCCCCACTACCCTTGGAGATGTGTCATCTTCCCACTGAGTCTACTTAAAGGTTAATTGAATAGTCAGAAATACAGACAGATTAGGTTCTCCCTTATAGCTGTTCTAGCAAATAAACAACTCATTCTTCTTTTCCATTAATGTAGGCACCAAGGCCCCCATATTGCATTCCTGTTCAAGAAAAGGTAAATATATCCACATATTCCCATCTTTTCCTTATTTTCCACTAAAGGAGCAGTTCTTTAAGGCTTAGAAGAAACATCTTTCTGTTTAATTTTCCTAACTTCACCCCTTCTTCAGTGGCTGGGTAGTTCTCATGCTTTTTCAGCTTTTCTAAGTCCTACAACTCTGTGCTAGGTCTCTGGGTAGTAGCCTTTTTCTTACATACTTCTTACCCAACCCCTGCAAGACTATTTGGTTTCTTTAGTTAATTTTATCCATATTGCAGTTCTACCAGGACCAACTAATGAGTGTTGGTTGTGTCTCACTCTCTGTTAGGTTCTCAGTCTAGGGAGGCGAACGCTTCTTTCTGGCATATTGGACCATCAGCTGCATTCTGGGGAAGTGGCAGTCCTAGTTTATCTGAACTTTTCCCTCTCCTACTATCTCCAAAGATCCTTAAAGAAACAGTTAATCTTTCCAGTTATTACATCATGTTTTAAGATATGGCATTACTGCAACTGGGTGAAGAGGTTTTCCAAACTTAGTTTCTACTTCTAGTTGAGTGATCATATTTGTTGAACCGATAAAAACTATTGAGGCAACACCACGATACAACGAGACCTTTATTATAAAAAACAGACAGAAATAAAAGCAGTATACCAAGTAAGTGCTTTCACGTTCACAATGAATGCTTCATCAGGCATATTAACAGACTGCTGTGGCTTACATTTAAATATGCACAAGACCTCCTACCAATCAATAGCTACCAATAGGGACACTGTTACACCTGTATTAGAAATAATGAGCAATCCTGACTAGTTGACAGGTGTGCATACCACTTGGTCTATTCATAGGAGTGTGTTGTCAACATTGTAATTATTGTGTGTATTTGTGATCATAATAGAACTAACACCCCCATGAGTTTCATTCATCTACTATGTCCCCATGGCTGTGTCATCAATTCTTCAATTCTTTTGTGTTTGTAGGTACTGTATTTGTTATACCAATACCACAATTGGATTCAATGATTGTCCACAGTTTGCAGTCCTCCACAAAGCTGGTTAGAGAGAAAGGATATGCAAGTCACTTTTGATATCTGCCACTTAAATAATGGACTGGAAAGGTCTTACCATAGAGCACTAAGTTACAGACCTGGTCACTGGAGTCTAGATAGAAGTGACGTCACACACTGCAACATATTTACTGTCACGTATGTGTTCCAGTTGTCTACCCATTTGGTGATGCATGTGTTTATGGCCACTTGTGACAGTTTTTCTGTAATACTGACTGTTGAATTGTGTCAAATGCCTTGGTCAGGTCAAGTTACACAGGATGTTAGTGTTGTCATCATGCAAGCCCTTGGTAACCTTCTTGAAGACAATGAACAGATGTAACAGACATGATGTACTCTGAACAATTCAAACATGGGTTTAGTACACAGTCAGGATATTACCTGTGTCCTTTTAGATGAGGTCCATGATGACTCCTTAACCTACCTCATATATGAGGAGAGTCAGGGTAGGTCTATAACTCCACGCATCAGTTGATGGTCACCCAAGTCAGAAGGATGTATTGCTGTACACAATTCTATGGGAACATAGGCTGTCTGGAGGCTGTGTTGACATACAGATCCAACTGTGTCTGGTAGGTCAGGTTTTAAGTCACACTATAGGCAACCTGTAATGTTGTCAAGGATCATTGCTTCTCTGCTGCTGTACAGATATGCTGCCTTCCTGAGAATAATAAATGAGTAATGTTTGCATGTATACTTTGGCTGATGGCCAGTGGCGACATGTGAGACAAACTGACAACTAGCAGATTGTCTATGTCCTCTGGGTGAGTATGTCTGCTGACATCCACACACAGATCTGTGCTTAGTTGTGTATTCCACTTAACATTTCATATGAATTGGAATACATGATTTGTGACAAGACCTCCATACAGCCTTGGTCATTCATCATATTCCACACACTGTTGCTATGCACACAGTCATACAACCTTACCAGTGTCACTTATTTAAATTATGTGCGCAACATATGTCTATATGTGTTTCAAGCTGTATTTGAGCAGCCTGATGTCATATCAGGACACATTAGAGATCAGTTGTTTGTAGCTCATGCAGGACATTTCCTGACACAAATGTCAGTAGTCACACAATGGTGCTGCTGATCTGATCCACTATAAAAAACACACGTCTTAATACAGCACTGATATACATAAAAATGCTGCACGCAGATGAATATAGACAAATTTCATGGAATGAATTACAGCAAATAATTAAAACTGTTACTGATACCATTCATAAATTACATACAAATGAATGAATAGATGACAAACAAACAGTATTTATTAGTTGCTTCACCCATTACACCATTTATCTATGGAATTCCAAAAATACACAACTCACATTTGAAACTACCAATGCGAGCGATAGTGTCAGCTCATGCATGAGTGACAGAAACAATTTGAAAAGTTTTAGATAATGAATTAAAAATAAATAAATAAATTTATATAAAGCTCCTACTATCATCAAGGATACTAATGACCTTTTATCTCGGTTATTCTACTGGTTAAAAGATTGTGTGATACATAATCAATTGTTTGTGACATTAGATGTTGATTCTTTATTTGCCAAGGTACCGCACAACACTGATATACAATCAGTTATTCAGTATCTGCATGAATATATGGACTATATGCAGGCTCACACCATTCTTTTAAGTGAATTGTTGAGCTTGGTACTAAAGAATAATGTTTTCCTTTTCCAGAAACAACTTTATATTCAAAAGAAAGATGTAGCCATGGATATGCAGTGGCTAATACATATGCTAGTATAGTAATGTGTATATGGGAAAAGGAATACATTTTGAATAAATTTAATGGGCAGCTTCTGTTTTTCAAGCATTTTGTGGCTGATTTATTTATTATATGGCAAGGTGATTGAACATCTTTCAACAGTTTTCACGAGTATTTTTCATCCACCACTAAATATCTTAACTTTAAGAAAGAAAGCTCTTTAACAGAGATTAATTTCTTGGATACAAAAAGTACCAACTGGTTTGAAAACTGTGAATATTTTAATAGAGCTTCCTGGTACCTCTGCTTACACCTTCAAGGGAATAAATTACAAACTCCATGCACAGTTATTGATACCATTGTGTTTCCAATTAACCAATTTAACACATTTAACATATTTCAATTACTCAATTAGGGCTGAACAAAACACATGCGGCTGGCGAACACAGTATACCAGCCTAGAACACAATATGAATATACTAACTAACACAAAAAATCAATGCATCACAATACATTAATATTCATTTCTTGGTTCATGCACCTTAGACAAAAAATGCTGTGCCACTGGACTTTCCAATCTGTGATTTCTTATGTCACCCAGATGTTCTAAAATACGCTTTTTGACCTCTCTTTTTGTTTGCCCAATGTACCATTTGATAGGTATACACCCACAGTGAATCACATACACCACTCCACATGAATTACAATTAAAACAACCCAAGGCTGTATATATAGAGGTTAAAAAGTGTATTTTAGAACATCTGGGTAATATAAGAAATCGGGTCTACTTGATATGGTCAACATTTCACAATGTCGAACTTCATATCGCCGAGACCATATGATTGACATTTGAAATTTTGAACATACAAATAGAACATAAAAAAAATATATAAACTTACCTTAATGCCCCCCCCCCCCAGAACTAAAATATACCAACTCTGGGATCGCACTACAGTGCAGAAGTGGTCTTGGCTATATGAATGTTGACATTGTGAAATGTTGACAATTCGAAAGGGACCCAAGAAATCACATATTGGAAATTCTGGTGACTCAGCATTTTTTGTCAGTCCATGGTGGCTCTGTTGCTAGCTTTTTTTATTCAGTTTTGGCCAAACCTCTGGGGAGTACAGGATGGGAATACGTGAAAAAGTTATTACAGATTCATCATTAATTATGGAACTTTATGTCCAAGGGGCATGAATCAAGAAATGAATATTAGTGTATTGTGATGCATTGCTTTTTTTGCGTTAGTTAGTATATTCATATTGTATTCTAAGCTGGTATACTATGTTCGCCACCCACGTGTTTTGTTCAGCCTTAATTGAGTAATTGAAATATGTCAAATGTGTTAAATTGGTTAATCGGAAACACAGTGGTATAAATGACTGTGCATGGAGTTTGTAATTTATTCCTTTGAAGGTGTAAGCTGAGGAACCAGGAAGCTCCATTAAAATATTCAGTTTTCCAAACCAGTTGGTACTTTTTGTATTTTTTTGTTTTGTTTTGTTTCATTTCAAGTGAGCAGTATATTAAATTCTTAGATGTTAAGCTGCTTAAAAATGTAGAGGGAGGGCTTGAGACCGCACTATATAAAAAGGCAGTTAAGAGAAATACCTACGTTCATTATACTAGCATGCATTCTTGATATATGTTCAAAAATATAGTTAAAAGTCAAATGCTGAGAGTAGCAAAGCTCAGCACTTCTGATATCTTAATGAATGAAAAAATGGATTCTGTAGCCAATGATTTTATTAACAGTGGATACAGAGCCTCACAAATAAGTGTTGTAAGACAAGAGATTTCAGGTAAATGGAACAATGAAGCAAGACCTGTGCTCTATAATAATGTAAACTGTAACAATACTCATGGTAAGGAAAATAAATTGCCATGCATGCTGTCTTATAATCATAATACAACAGCGGTTAAGGAAATAATAACAAGATATTGGCCATTACTTCCACAATCAAAAATGTTTTATTTAAGTGATATTTAAGTGTAGTATCTTTCTCTTGTGTTTTATGTCACCTAGGACTATGGCACTCAAGGGATTACAATCAAAATCCTGACACTGGCAATAGCGAACTATGATTTTACCGATGCATATAATTATAATTAAAATGAATGAGGTCAGAACATCGATAAGCAACATCAACAAACTGTTTTCTATGTTAATGTCAACAGTTGTACATTTATAGATGCTTCATGTCTCTAGACTATACAACGAGCAGTGTAAGCCATAAAACTTCACCCGTTAATATACGCCGCATTTGAAAGTCAAACCGTTACATTATGCACATCCTGTTTTATATGTCGTCTTTCGTTGCAAGAAATCCATACATCAATTGTAGAAGAAATCACCCATAAAGAAAAATATCACACCAGAGTGCAATATAATAGAAACATGTAGTATTGCTACAAATCCTGTACAAATAAACATACTTTGAGACTTTGAAAATACACAGGAAACACGTATGTATCAGACATCAATGTCACCGGTAATATACAATTCAAAGAGCCATTGTATATTAGAGGCTGCATGGCTTAGCTACTAGCTTCACAAAGCCATGTGGAGTGAACTCATCCTGCTTCCCTAACAGTTTCAGGAAAACCTCTTCTCTATCTACAAGACGTCTTCATTTCGGTGGCTAAGGCAAACAACTAATAGCTCTTGCTCTAACGTCCTCAATGTGATTCTGTTCCAGGCTTATGACATGTAAGACATCATGTAAAAATAATTGCTTTTTACCCAACAGACCTTCACAATCATCTATGCCATCCGTCTACACTGCTTTGGGTACGTGGATACCCCATAGTACAGGGGCACAGGAAAATCAAACGGCTCCAAACTGGCAGGAAAAAAACAGTTTTAATCTGCAGAAATAAGGTACAATTCCAAACAAGGAAAGTTCCAAGAAAACCTTTTAAGTGCTTTTCGTTTGTTCACCAACAAACTTCATCAGAAAGTAAATTTAAAGTTATACAGACTTTAAAAATACATATAAAAAGAAACATTTTTAAACATCGTGTCTCCACATAAAATAAAAAAGTATGTAAAAAAAAAAAGTAAAATATACCCTAAAATAAAAAAATCTTAAAAAAAAAAAAAAAATATATATGTATGTATACAACAACTAACTACAACCAACTATCCACACTCAGAATCAAGCATACATACATAAGCATAAACATGCAGAAAATAAAAACAATAATAAAGTTACCTTTTAAAAATAATTGATGACAAAACAAAGTAAAGAAGAGAAGAAGAGAAGAAGCACAGCAAGCAAAAATACAAAATCATGCTAATATATCTATCTTTAACATTCCTACCTTTCTTAAAAAAACAGTTTGTTTTTTTGAAAAAAAATGCAAAAAGTAAGGATGACATCTAAAACAAGTTCCAATTTTTAACAACATTAATGACAAATTTAGATTGAACTAAACTTTAATTCTTTGTTAACAAAATATCCAAATAAGGAATAGAATCCACTAATGTAAATAATAGTAAATGTAAAAACAGGTGAGTAGAGTTGAAATTCTTAACAATCTCAGAGGTCATCATGTCATCACTTAACAAGATAAAATATCGTCAAGAAAGAAAAATATATAAAATAAACAAAGGCGCTTAAGTTGTTGCAAATTTTCCCATTGGGCCATTACCAAGTTGGCAACACTGGCACCTTTTTGGCTAGGCTTGTATAGGCCCTAGGGCCAATAGCCTAGTACCTACCTATGAACCTATGAACCTATGTGATTAATTCCAGAATGGTATATCATATATGGGTGGAATATGCTCTGTGGGAGCATTCCTCATCCCATATCTATGAGGTCTCCCTAGTAAGCAATTATTCTTAAAGAATTCACACAGGGGTTTACCATAATCAGGCATATCATTCTCAATGCTATTAAAGGTTGGAATAATATTCTCAGTTGTGACAAAGGCTAATGATGGTATCTGTTTACATAATGATGCAAAATGTATGCCATTACCAAACTCCACAGTTAGTCTTAATTTTTGTACCTGACACCAAATAATTTGGCAGAAATGGTACCAACAACCTGTAGCACAGGAATCAGCCATATTATGCATAATACTGTTCACTGCTCCCTTTTCAAAATCACTAAGGATCATTGCTGGTTTCAACAGTAAGCCATGTTGTGCACAAAGTTCTAGTACAAGTTTCCAAAAGTAATCATATGTCTCTTTGGATTTAGAGGTCAACACACCATACACAACAGGAATAACCTTTCCCTTTATATTTCCCTGAAAATTACTATGTATAGTATACAGTTGTTTACACTCTAGGGTGCTTAAAGGAAAAGTTCCATCTACTAAAATTACTTCACAAGAACATAGTGTCTGTAGATTGCACGCAGTTGTTTGTTATTATCACAGCTGGTGGTGTACCATGAGCAGAGTCACCCCGATGTATAATAAAGACACCTGCTTTAAGTGGCAACATGTCAGGGGTTAAATCTTTCAGGATAATTTGCTCAGATCCCTGTACTTCCCTAGCCTTCCTATGTTTCCAACGGACACTTTGTTTTAATGCGTCTGTATTTGGTGAACATGTCACTATATCTGTGGATGTACTGGCCATGACTTCTGATATAATCCTACTTGGTGCTTCGTCTGTTGACCCTGCACATCTCTTAATAGTAGACCACACTTGTGCCTCCTCGAACTTGCCAATATTTGGACCATGAAAGTGTCCAGTGGTTTTCAAAAGGCATTCCCCCTCACACACTGACTCACCCACACAATGCCCTTTACACCTATCTTTGGTTTTCCTAATGCAACATCAGTAGGTTTTGGTCTCTCTAGTTCTTTCCAAATAGTACTGGTAACTATCCGCATTTAACATTCTTTTCCCTTTCTGTGTTTGAGTGGTAACATACACAGATCACACTTTACTGGGAGTTGTATCGTGCACTTCAGTTACATTCACTGCTTCTTACATTTCCTAGATAAAAGACCATTAAGATATACTGGTTTTACTAATATCCCTTTGCTTAAGACAAGTTTACATTATTGTTTAGCTATCACTTACTGATATATCTAGACATTTGATTGTAGTACTTCTTTGTGCACTATTACTTTTCCAGCTAATTATTTGGTTGGCTGCAACTTCATAATGTGCATAATACTATTGTCATCAGTTTAAATGGATGACGTTGCATTGCCAACATTCTTAAAGGTGAAATTAACTTAATTCTATGTTTTAAATGTCGACTATTTATATGTCAGCATAAGCACTATCGGCCATACAGATATAGCACATTTGACTGTCAGTTACATGATTTTCAGTGTTTTGATAGTAATCCGCACTCAAATGCCCCAATCCCCACAGCACCCCCTTCAGTGACTCAGAGAATGATGTGACTGTACAAGCCTTTCATCATGTCTTTTGGTTTGAGAGAGGATGTGGGAATATGTCTGAAAGAATGAAAATTGGATTCAGATAGTGAACAACATCAAGGCTGTTGGGGGACACAGCAGGACATATGATTAGATGCATCATAGGGCCACTGACATGATTTCATCAGCTGGAGGAGAGCAGCTGCAGTGGCCCATGGACAGTTGGCTACTGGGGGGGGGTGCTACAGAGTCACCACTGACACCATATGAAGAGTTCTTGTGCACTGTCAGGGATCCAGAGGGCTTAGTTGAAAATACACAACAACATGTGCTGGGGTGTTTTATATTGGTGTTGATGTTTCAGGGAATACAAGTGTGCCCCAGGAGGAGTTTCCAGATAGGCTTACACATATCAATTTTTAAAGATTTCTTGTGTAGTAAAATATTGAAATCAGTAGTTAAGTAGGTTTAATATATATTTTTTTCTATTTATAGACTAATACAGTTAACAACATATTCTGGTTCATTACACATACACTTGAGGTGGATTTGTCTTCAAGTTTCAGTTCAATGTATTGTTAATGGACATATAAAGGCAAAATGTTTTACCCCTGTGTTATTGTTATTGTGATGATGGTGTCCTTATATTTTGCTTAACTTCTTCCAGGACCATCCTCCCTAGCAAGAGTGGAGTCAACTGCACATGGTAAGCCAAATATTTTTGTTTCAGTACTGATGAGCATTTGACAGAAATATGCATTTATCTGCATGTGTCAAGTGGGTATCTGGACTATGTGTGTATTGCTGTACAATCTATAATAGTGGCACTGATGTTAGTTTATTAGCATATATTAAATTGCAGTAGAGTAGCTATTAATTTCTTTCCTGTGTTTGTTTATTATCACAGGTGATCCTGACAGTGGAAGTTTAGGACTCTTATCAACTGATGTCAGAGTATCAGTGGACTCTGATGATGATGGTGGCCAAACACAGACACAGTTGGTGGTGCAGAAGTTGAATCTGTTAACAAAGTTGAAATTCAGCCATCCTCTGAAATTCCTTCAGATGCAGCCTATGTAAACCCATTCTAGTAAGCCTTCAGATATTGGGAACACGGAGTTTGATACTTGATCAGGGTAGTGTGGTTACAGTGGCTTTAGTGCCTGTAGAATCTGTCCATAGCCAAAGTGTGGGTGAGATGCTATGCAGTAGGGTTGTTAGGGATGCTCAGAGGAGGCCTGCTGTCCATCCTCTACCATATTCCTATGTGTCTTTCTCTGCCACTTGGCATATGCTTAGGGCCATCATGCAGGTGCAGGCATGTTCCAATAGGGCCTCTGAGGAAATGCTTAGGGTTGTAGATATGGCACAGGCTAACATGTGTGACTGCCTCTACTATGTTGCTGATTCAATGGATTAAATGAATGACACGTTGAAATGGATGGTGTCTGTTATGACATGTCTGCTGGGAAGGGGACAGCATCCACTTGGATATAGGTCAGCCACATCATCTGATGTTAGCTGAAGTGGCCGTGCCTAATCACAGTCTCTTATTGGCACTACTTCCACAGCTCCATCAGTGTTGAGGTGTCCACACCCAGACTTGCAGCCATGGAGTCATTGTCCTGGGTGTACTCATGAGAGAAGCTCATCCAGCCGACATCAGTCACTTTCAGGTTGCAGCAGTGCATCTGACCGTGGACATGGATGTGCCAGTGAAATTCCTAGCAGACCTAGTTCTCGGGGTTGGGGATGATGATGATGATGATGATGATGAACTGTCACCTCTACCGTACATGGCTCACATCTGTCTAACATGTCAGGATGTAGAGATAGCACAGAGTTTGGCTGTGTTCTTGCAGACACCTTCAAGCAAATTTCACCTTGAGTGCCCATACTGACACACACATAACAGTTACATGAGTCAGCCGTGAGGCTTACAGCTCATTCTTTCTTAGAGGCCATTTGATAATTTATCCAAATGCCTACCTGTTTCTCTTTCTTACTGACATACACTCACTACCTTTTGTGTCAGCCTAGGCCTCCCCCCCTCACCCCACACACGCACACAAAATGCCCTGTGTAAATGATTATAACTCTGCCATATCCTTGTTTTCTAAATTTTGGATTCAGGGATACATAAGTCTTTTGTCTGATGCTCAGGGTGCATATCTGACTTAGTGCTTAGTATTTGCGTGTTTGTGATGCTATTTTGCAAATTATACTGCTTTCTTACATGTTTTTGTAATGTGCATATCCCTCCCAAACTCCTAGATCAAAAAGCTGGACCAAGCCATAAATAAAAGTGTGACAAAGGCCCAATAACAGGAAGAGCTTTTAAACATTGTGGTCTTACAAACATAGACAGTTGATAGAATAATAGGTTTTACATTACTATTTTTATGATTTTTCTGAGGAATATGAAATCTGGAACTGAAATGAGTGTCATTATTTTCTTACTACACTCTTTAACAATTTACCAATACAAACATATGGGGCCAAACTGTGAACATTCAGTGAAAATCTGTACATTTTAGATGTATGAATGTGTGAATCTTTGATGCATGAGGCCTATTAGTTGAAAGAGGACACACGCATTCACCTAAGTCACTGCTGTCACATCTTGATGGAATTGCTGTAAAAATCACCCACCTTCAAGTTACTTACTTTACCAAGTGACAGTATGCAAGGATATGCCATTCCTTTTTATTCTTAGACATTTATTTTTCTATTCCAGTTTCAACACTTACCTTGGAAATCCGGCAGTTGCAAGGGTTTTAATTCAGGTCTGGCTCTGTCTGGTGCTGCAGTACACAGTCACTACATGGGTAAGTAAAGATTGAGAGCATTACCTGACATTAATATTAATGTATGTATGTGAGTTGGATGAAGGTTTTAGCCCCTTAGGTATTGAGCTTGTGTGCTATATTTTCCCTCTTGGCCAGGGAAAGGACATATTGTGCATGCCTATGTCTGTCTACATCCACAGTGACTGTTGGTTCCCCCTCTGACTCCTCACCTGTATGTGGCTGTGGTGACCTTGCCAGTGGCAGTGTGATGTGTGGCCCTATGCCTTGCTGTTCCTGCTTAAGCTGTTTTCTCAGGACAATGTCATGAAGTATGGCACAGGTATTGAATATTTCAGTAGTTGTATGGAGACTGTACTGCAGCACTCCTCCAGATGTACCCACGCCCCTAGGAGATGCAACTTCAACATCCCAAACACATGATCCATGATATTTCTTGTCTGTGTGTGTCTCATTATAGCTTTCTTCAGTTGGTGTGTGTGCATTTCTGATGGGCGTCATCAGCCACAGTTCCAGTGCATAACCTGCATCCCCCGGTAAATGACCCTGTGAGAGATCCCCCCTAGTAATCCTTTCATACAGTTGAGAGTTGTGCCAGATATGTGAACAGTGGTAACTGCCTGGGTTGCCAGCACACAAATTCAGAATGATTTCCTTACTGTTATACACAACCTGGTAGTTTATGGAGTGGTAGCCCTTTCTATTTATGTACACCCTTCCCTGTTCCCCAGGTGGTGCTTTGATTTCTACATGTGCACAGTCCATCTATGGCACCCAGGACTTCAGGGTAGTATGCTAGAGGGTAGAACTCCTGCCTAGTTCTGGCTTTGTCCTCAGGTGTACAGGGTAAATATATATACTCACTGGCATGTTGTAGCATAGCATTCAGGAATTGACAGAGGATCCTGGATGCTGGTGCCTGAGACACCCACGACATGTTCCCTGTTGGTCTATGGAAGGTTCCTGCAGCTAAAATTCTAAGTGATACACATACCTTAGTCTCCACTGGTATTGACTCCCCATGGTTTGTCCTTGCTGTCGGCTGAGGATGACAGACATTGCAGTGTTACTGCAGTGTGTCGCTATCTACCTTGTAGCGCTCTACAATTTTCACTTCATGAAGATTGTGAAAAGTTAAATGGGGTCTAAACACCCTCTCCTTCTTGGCCATAGCCTATCATTATTAGGGTTGCCACCTTTTAACAAGGCCAAAGTGGGACATGGGAGTATGGCCAGTAGGACATCGGGGTGTGGCTAATTGACACTGACCACACCCCCACCAGGACATCATCAGAGCTGTTGAAGGAGATGCAGTATTGCAGTTATGGGTACAACCAGGAGTGGCCTTAGGTCAACTGGTGCCCTAGGCAAAAGGGCTTCACGGTGCCACCTCCCACACCACCCCATGCCCCCATCCTGGTCTACCTACAACAAATAAATACTGGAAAAGTGCCGCTGCTAGAGCAGCTCCCCAGGTGCCCGCCTAGTTGCTTATGCCTAAGGTTGGCTATGGGTACAATACTGTGAAGTTATTACAGTGTACTGAAAACTCACAAACTATTTAAATGAAGTGAAGCATTACTGCAAAAACACATTACTCAGTTGCAACAGTAAGTAAACTTTAAAGGAAAAAACACACTACTCATATTAAACAGACACTTATGTTTATTTAAAAAAGTAAAAAAAAAATATTCTACATAAACTAACCATGACTATTCTGAAAGAAAACTAAAAATTCTACATACTGCACACAAGCTAAACGTGTATAATTAAGACTATTTTTATTGCAAATTAAAGCTAAAGCAAAAAATAACACAAAATTACAAACTGCACACTACAAGATAAGTAGACTTTTTTTTTAAATGTGTACTTTGCATTTGATTTTATGGCCTGAAGAAGGGCCTGGTCTGATACAATATTTGAATAAAAGTCACTACATTTCATCGGGCAATTTATAATCATCATTAGCTCAGCTTTTAACACATCCACATGACATCGGTTTTACACATCTGTCCATTTACTTGTCACCAAAAAAAAATCCTCTTTCTGCAAATGCATTTGATGTTAGCATAGATAATTACTGGATATAGTGCAGTCAGCTCAGGCCCTTCTCTGGAATTTTTTATATTTAACACTTGTTGACCAGGAAAGTCCTACTAGGTTCCACAGATCCTGGAGAACATATAAACTCCACACAGAAGGCATCCTAGCTGAGAATAGAACCGGAGAACCTCTTGCTGTGAGGCAACAGCATTAACCGCTGCACCACTGCGCCACCCAAGAATGCTTCAGCCACTTTACTCCTGGGGACAAGCTTGTGATACATAACTGTTGGAGAAAGGGCTTAATTGTTAAATAGTCCCAGAAAAGATGGTCTTCATCTACATCCTACAGATTCAGGGCAGTGGTTACAATGAGTATGTCAGTGAAAGCAAAGGGCTATGTTAAAGATAATGCAGACAATATAAACAAGTAGTTGTTTTCAATATAGTCAAACTACTGTTCTAAGTACTTGACTGCAGTCTCCAAGAACATGATGAAGTCTCTTTTCAATTTGTAAACAGAAGTGCTGTCTGATGTGTTCATAAATGCCCTAAGTTTTCCAGCAAAGAAAGCACCTTTGGCTCTTGCCTGAAGTTTTTCCTTGAGAGAGACCATTACAGAAAATGTTTCTATGGCAGTAAATGCTGTTTTTTTCTAATTTAATTATATATTCATTGAAATCCATGAGAACAACACTGGGAAAGTGCAAATAGTACTGGGGCAGTGTAGGCAATGCATTCTCACCCTGCTCATTAGCTGAAAAGTACTGCCATATCTGCTGCTGGGGGGGACTCCTATTCTTCCTGGTAGAGGAAATAGGACCAGAGCACTGGGAGAATTTTCACTGTTCTTTCAATGGCTTGCAGTAGTGACAGCCACCTTGTTGGCACATGTCTTAAGAAACTCTTAAATTCCATGCCACAAAACTCAAAGAAGTATTTCAAGTCTCTGGTCCTTGTGCCAGAACCTGAGAAATGGCTGAAAGGTTCCATCACAAATACTTCCACATCATAAGATAATTGTGCTTCAGCTTTTTTGGCTGTATTATGAATGATGTGGGCAACACAGTTAGCTTTCTGGAGTGATGGACACTTTTCTTTTAATGTGCTATACACACCAGATTTCTTCCCATAGTTCACACTGGCATTATCAGCTCCATATGCTGAAATGCTGTTCCAGAGCAAGGAGTGCTTTTCTGTAATGTTTGAAATCTGCTGTGATATAGCCTGGGATGATTCATCAGGGTCTTCATAGAAGACCAAAAGGCCATTCACCACCTCTTCTTTAGAAAAATACCTCACAACAAGTGGAAATAATTTTATGTTCCCCTTCTTGGAAGCATCCAATGAAATTGCAAATGAAGTGTCTGGTTTTTGAAGGTCATGCAGGAGGCATTCCAATGAGTGTGGTCCCAAAACATTTTCAACAATGGCTTCAGCCTTGGCTCTTCTGCAAGATAGTTTTTTTTGCAATGTCCAAGTCACTGTACAATTGGCTGGCCAACTTTATTGCATAGTCCAAACTGTTATAGGAAATATTGTGCTTAAAAGCATGGAACACCTCACAGGCTTCTGCTGCAATGATCCTATGTTCTGGTCTCTCAAGGTTTGTGTTCTTTGCCTACTTTGTCATCAGGTGACTGGATTTTGCTTGAGGAATAGCAGTCTTATGTTGTTCAGTTGCCTCATGTCATGCGACATTGTTTCTTTCTCCGTGGGTCACTAGAAATTCTTATTTGCAGTACCTGCAGAATGCTTTTACATTACTGCATTTCTTTTTTTTTAAACAAGTTTATTAGTTTTAACATACAAAATAAATATTATAACAATCTTATGCAAGCAGTTAACATATAAACAGTTATAACATTTGATAAAACAACTAAAGTATTTACAAAGACATCCACTCTAAATCAAATCAATTAATTAAACTGTAACATCTTACTAATGAAACTAAGACTGTTTTAACAAGTTTTGTAAGGTATCCCATATATTATAGTAAGATGTTTTCCTAATGGTTCTTGACTTTATTGTCATTAGTTCCATATGACACACTTCAATCATAACATTTTTAAATTCATTAAATGAAGGAGGAGTATCTGAAATCCAGTTTCTGGTTATTATTTTCTAGCCACTGCTAGAATTGACCATAATAAAGGAAGTTTAACTTTTTTAACACATTTAGGAACAGGAGTGTTAAATAATATAAGTGATTTAGAGACTATGAAATTATCTGTGAAAAGAGCCTGCAAAAAATCATTGATTAATATCCAATATTCCTTCAGTTTTATACAATCGTAAAACATATGTGCCCAATCAGCATTTATTTCTACAGTACATCTCTTACATATGTTGTCTTTATTATTTATTTTATTCATCATTAAGGGTGTATAGAAAGATCTATGTAAAAATTTCCAGGTAAAAAGTCTCCAATTAATAGAAGAAGTAGTTTTATAAGCAAATTCCAATATATATTGTTTATCTTGTTGTTTTGGTAATTCACCATTAATGGAATTGAAATAATTCCAGTAATTATCTGAACTATAATAGGTTTCATCTCTAATAATTTTATGTATGTGTGAGAGCTTACCTTTATCAGAAACCCTATGTTGTAAATTTAATATCAAGTAGTCAATCAGTATTGGAACAGATTCTTTAACTGTTAAAGACATTAAATCAAGTTTGTTAGTAAGATGTTGTCTAAAAGTTTGAATCTCTAACCAACATGTTTCTCTCAAATCAAATTCTTGCTTTAAGAAGTCTAAATTTTTTACTTTATTGTCAGACAGCATCTGATACCAATACTTTAAATTATTCTCTGTAACTAGAAGAGTTCTTTCAGAGGTGGATGATAAAAGAATACCTTGTGTATACATTATAGGAAATAAGATAAAATTCCATTCCTTATACTTAGGATGTATATATATAAAATTATGATATCTAATAATAATATTTAATGGGTAACTAGCTATATATTTTGGTGTAATAGATGAGGTACAAAACTCGTTTAGTAACCATAACATGGGATTGTTTATAATAGTGTTTTTGTGTATTAACAATATTTTTGTGAAGTGCATGCTAATTAATTCCCAATATTCCTTCCATTTTGCAACATATGACTGATCTATTAGCAATGTTATAACTTTTATAATAGAAGAGATAGCATATAAATTAAAGTCTGGAAATGATATGCCCCCTTGAGACCAACTATTAGTATGTTTCTTTAATGCAATCCTAGGTCTATTAGGTGCCCATAAGAAATTTAACATTTGTGAATTTAATTTCTTAATTATTTTTGTAGGTGGGAGTATTATTGATTGTATTATGTATAATATCTTCGGGAATATTATCATTTTAATAATTGTGAGTCTTTCTTCCATGGAATAAAACATATTGTTCCAGCTATTGAAATGATTTTGTATATTATGAAGACAATTACTATAATTATTATGTATAATGGATTTAATATCTTTAGTTAATATTATGCCTAAATAAGTTATTTGACCTGAATTGGGTATGTATTTGAGAAAATCATTAGTGAGAACATTTTTCCCTGTGTATATTGGTAATATTTTAGTTTTTTCTTCATTAAATATCAAAACAGAAATATTCTTGAAATCTGTCATCTTATCAAATAATGACTGCATAGAATAATCTGTTCCTGCTGATGTAATTAAAACATCATCTGCAAAAAGTTGGATTTTAGATATTGTATTTTCGTCTATATCAAATCCTTCTATATCATTGCTGTTTCTAATCAAATTAGCCCAAGGCTCCATTATTAAAGTAAATAATAATGGTGAAAGTGGACACCCTTGTTTTGTACCTTTTAATATGGGTATTTTTTGTGAGACATATGTTCCTATTTTAATGTAAGCCAATGCTCCTTTATATAGATGTTCAATTAAATTCACAAATGTATCAGAGAAATTTGTACACTTCAATAAGATAAAAAATAGAACCAACTTACTAAGTGAAATGCTAAAGTTATATAAAGGCTAATAAGTGTCAAATGTTTTTTTTTACTGTTTGCATAATCAATCAGAGTTAAAGTTCTCCTTATATTATCAAAAGTATTTCTATTTATAATAAAGCCTGTCTGATCTATATCTATTATACTTGGAATGATTGTCTTTAATCTGTCAGCAAATATATTCATGAACATTTTATAGTCAACATTAAGTAATGAAATAGGTCTATATGAAGTGCATCTAGTTGGATCTTTATTGGGTTTCAAAATTGGTGAAATGAATGTGTATTGCCAGGATGGGGGAATTGACAATTCATTTTGAGCTGAAATGAAAACCTTATGTATTAATGAATGGTTACTCTTAGGAAGGATTTTATAAATCTCAGGAATAATACCATCATTACCTGGTGCTTTGTTTGATTTAAGTTTATTTATTTGTATGATAACCTCTGTATATGAAATATTTTTATCTATTAATCTAGTCTGTTGTTTATTAAGTTTTTTGTTCATGTTTGTAATTATAAAGTTCTTTATTATGTCTTTAGAATCCATATTAATGTTATTATGGTTAATGTTATGAAAGTGATTTCTAAATTCATCTAATATTTCTGGTAAACTAGAGACATTCTTCTTTTCCTTGGAGAAAATTTCTTTGATGTGATTTTGTTTATTCAGCCTTTTTGTTTTATTTTTAAGTCTATGTAAGTATTTGGGACTTATTGAGTAAGACAAAATTTATATTTCTCTAATGTTATTTTGACTTTGTGACTTAAAATTTATTTGTATTTCTCATTTAATTTATTTATTTCCTCAATGACTTTTTTGTCCATAATATTTTCCTTATTATTATGTTTATATGAGTCTAATTTGTTTTGAATGTCTATTAATTCCCTGTCCCAAGATTTCCTTTTATTATTATACCATCTGATACTTTGTCCATATAAATAAGATTTTAGAGCATCCCATATGCAAATAATGGAGACGTCAGGTGTAGTGTTTAAGTCTAAGAAATGTTGCACCTCTGTAAGTATATAATCTTTATAATCTTTTAGTTGAGTTAGGTATGCTGGTATTCTTTTGATCTGAACATTATAAGTACTATTTACCATAAATTCGAAGACAATTGAATTATGATCTGATATAGGGCATGAAATGATCTTAGAATTAGTTAGGTCTGTTGCCAGTTGGTTAGAAATAAAGACTCTATCTATTCTTGAATAAGTTTTATGTCTGTTAGAAAAAAAAAAGTATATGGTAATGATTTAGAATCTGACTGATTATTAATATCATTCAAATTATATAAATTAATGAAATCCTTTAAATGTTTTGTATTGGGTGTGATTTTCCTTTTCCTATAGTAGTAATATCTTTTTCATGCAGGATACAGTTAAAATCTCCTGCTAAAATAATATCTCCTTTAGAAAATGATATAATCTTATTGAGATGGTGTTTCACTGTATTAGTGCCAATTCCTGGTATCCAGTATACATTAATCAATGTATATGTTTTCCCATTAATCTGTATTGTAACCAGGCAAAACATTCCTTTGTCATCTTTATATGACTTAATAGTTTTAGGTATGGGCATATTTTTGTTCCATAAGATAGCCACTCCTCTTTTTTCTGTGTGTGTTCTGAGCTAACCAAGACTGTATATTTATTAGTGGCTAATTTATCTATATCTTTTTTCAGGAGATGTGTTTCCTGAAGGAATATTAAGTTGGCTCTATGCAGATTAATATATCTCATTAAACTTGCCCTTTTACATGGGTTATTCAATCCATTAATGTTTAAAGAAATTCCTTTTAAAGTTACCATTTAACTTTTATAAACATATAAAACTTATAATTAGAATAGCATTTACTAAAGTAAGTATTATTATGTCTCCTCCTTTAGGTGTTCTATTAATTATAGCTGCATTTAGTGAAAAATCTTATGGAATTGTGTGAGATTTTAACTTTTATTTGTAGTGACAATGAGTTTATAAAATGTGATGTGGATGTCAAAACTATATACACATAACAATAATCAGGTGAAAATATTGTTTGGATTAAACAATGCATCCAGCCTGGAGTTAAAAACTCCAACTTCGAGTAGCAAATACCACTCAAGTTATCCCCCTATCCTAAGCAGCAGTACTCCAGCTGCCACCAAATTAATTAAATACTAACTATTATTAACTAAAGTTAAACTCATTTATTTTGATTATCTATTATAGCAAGACTTAAACAATTTATATAACAGCTTCATATAATCATATAAAACTTTTATAATCAACTTAATAATGCTATGTACATCTATTCTATATAATGAGTTCATTATCATAATAGCATTCTAACAATCTTGAAAGTGGGAGCAGAGAAGAGAGAGAAAAAAAAAAAAAGAGAGGATACCCATTTGGCAGTTTAATAAAATTTGTAATGATAGGTTCTTATTATATGTTTATGCTCATTTGAATTCAATAACATTTGTTATCTCAGGCTATTATGACTCAGACATTACTTACATTAGAGTATTCATATTTTCTGCCATAACAGTACTGTTAGTAGTTTTAAAACTTTAAACTACATGCACTAGAAGCTTCCTTCTCTTACTTATTCTTACCATTTAAATAAAAATGATTATTCTCAGTATATATGATAAAAGAACATACTACAAAGCAATGTTGATCCCTAGTTATGCATAAATCATTGTGATGAAAGCCAGCTATATCTTATATATCTGCACTGCAGCTGTAAAATGTATCACATGACATTTTCTTCTGAAATAAAATCATAATAATGCACATACTTATTTATCTTAGTTAAAATAAATGCATTATAATATTATATATCCTTAAATTATAAGCATCTATATGCATTAAAGTGCAGCAATTATATAAGCTTTCAGAGTCATATATGCATGAGTTTTAGCTTCTATGCATTCTAAATTATTTCATTTGTTTACTATGGCATATTACGCCATTAAAAATCATTATAACTTTTACATTTTATAAGTTACATCTTAAATAAGTAAATTATTATAAAGAAAAACTCACATTTTGTTGTCATAAAGTTTGTTTTTCATCACAATACCGCATTTACAGCAGTTCTACTTCCTGAAACTGGTTTACTTCTTGAATTTGCGATGAGTCTGTGTGAAATCAGGGGTCAAAGTTCAAAATGGCTGCTTTCAGCTTCTCTGTGCTTTTTCTGAATGTTGAAGCTTTTAAAACGGCTCGAGGACACTATTCACGAGGATACCTATAACTTAAAGTGTCTCTTATAACATTCTGGCAGGAATTAATAAAAGTAAGTGACAAACATTCATTTTGAATGCAAATGGATTTATACAGTGTAAAACCTTCTCGAAGCACTTCACAAGCCATTGCAGTCTCTATGGCAGTGAAACCAAGCCTTCAATTATTTAACATAAACATTACTTATATTTATGTGTCCCATTTCATTTTCTCATTCAGAGTATGTTACAAACACATATCAGTATTATCAGAACCTTGTTACCTTAAAAAAAAAAAAAAAAAAAGTACCTACATAGATATTTACTTGCTGTTTGTTTTAATAAAGTAAAACCTGAGACATATTACTTACAACTGCTTTAGTTCTAGTCAACTGCAGTTATATCATGACATATTATTTAATATCATGTATTTAAGCAATTTAGTCATAGTATAATATATAGCAGTAATACTTAAACAGCATAAATAATTTTATAGAGATAATAGATTATTTTCCCCTTTTTCCTTCTTTCATCTTCCCCTCCCTCCCTCTCCCTCCCTATGTGTTTAGTTTAAAGAGAATGCGATTATTTAAAATAAGAAAAGAAAGAAAATATATCATATTACTAACCTTAGGTCTCTTTGTCACAAAGAGAAACAAGTTGATTTATATCAGGTTATTTGTTCCTCATGAAAGTTTGATTATTCATAAAACAAACTTCAGTTCTTGCACATTAAAATAACTTTGTACAAATCATTAAGATATTTGTGGTTTTCTTGTAAATGCAGAAACTGTAATTAAAGAGTTCAAAGAAATATAAAACATGTCATTTGTTTTTTAGTCTTTTTTGTTTCTCTGATGTCTTCCAAGAAGTTCCTGTTGCCATTCTTTTTAACGAAGGACTTGCCCATTCCATATCCTCTATTTTGTCTAATATTTTATTTTTTTTAATATACAACAAAGCAGAGTCCAGGTCTTCAAAAATTCTAGGGCCATCAGGTAAAAAGATTTTTAGTTTGGAAGGAAATAAAAGATGAGTTTTGAACTGTACTTTCTTAAGCTCTCTTATTAATGGTAAAAAGACCTTTCTTTTTGATATTACCAAAGAAGAATAGTCATTGTCAAAGCGCACAGTTACTTCATTAATTTTTATAGGTGATTTAGCCCGTGCAGATTTTAATACCATCTCCTTGTCATAAGATGATAAAAATCTTACAATAACTGATCTAGGATACTTTTTATTTGTATTAGAAATGGATAAAGACCTATGGGCTCTTTCAATGCCAAAAGAAAATGCCTCTGACAGATCTAAAGTTTTGGGAAGCCAAGTATTTAAAAAAGATGTAATGTTATTAACTTCTATATTTTCTGGCAGTCCAAAAATCCTTATATTGTTGCGTCTGGATCTGTTTTCCAAGTCATCTAGTTTGGATTGAAGGTGTGTTTTGTTTCAATAAGAATTCAGTGTTTATTTCTTCTTCCTTAATTCTGTTGTCCATATCATTAAGTGTCTCTTCTACACCTGTTATCTGAGCTTTCTGATGTTGTAGATCTTGGTGTAGCACATCCATTTGTTTTGTGGTTTTCTCTATAAAATTATCAATTTTAACATCCAGTCTGTCCATTTTAGTTGTTAGTTGCTGTATAGTTGATAATAATGTCTGAAGCTCTTTCTTAATGCTGGAATCCTGACTGTTAGCCTTGCTGGAACTCATTCTGAACAGAAGTGATGAGAGAGAAATTTCCAAAAAGATTTCTGACAGGAAAATTAGTTAAATTTTCTTTTTTTTGGATATTATTCAAGATAATGATATTCCAAACATTTTTAGAAAGAAAATTATTCCATTAGTTGAATTTTGAAGTAATAATTTCCTGTTAATGTAGTTATGTTGGTGGAGCTGAAGAAATCTGCTGCTATCCTGTGTTCATCCTTGGCCACGCCCCTCACATTACTGCATTTCTTGATCTAGTTGAATTCCGTTTTCCAAACATCCTGCCACTTGCAAATTCTCTTGTTGCTGGTTGGCTGTGATGAAGCTGCTGCTCTCTTCCTTCCTGAATCTGTACTTACCTGATATGCAACATATTTAGCAAAACTGTGTTAGTGGGTGCAGTAACATATTGACACACAAATGAACTTGCTAGAAACACTAGCACATGCAAGAACTGTCTCGAAATCCTGTCACAATAAAAAATTGTCAAGAAACACTGGCACATGTAATAATTAGCTTGAAAAAGATGGGCACCTGATAATCATAAATATTTGAAACATGAAGCAGTTTCTAAAGTTGTTATTTGATATAGATTCACTGAAGACCTCAGGAAGAACTGGCCTTGGCTCTAGATAGTTGTTACTGTTAAATGACACCCCAGTGACCCCATGTACAAAAATGGGAAAAAGGGTTTGTAGATGGATGGATAGAAACACTGCCATACAAAAAAACTGGCTACAAACTTTGGCATTTTAAAGAACTGGCTAGAAACAGTGGCATTTGAAAGAACTGGCTAGAAACACTAGCATTTGAATGAACTGGTTTGAAAAACATTGGCACCTGAAAACTGTCAAACATTGCCATATGAAACATGAACCACTTTCTAAAGGGGGGAGGTCAAGATCTAGCAGATGAATTTATAAATGATATACATAATAATAATGTAGGGGCAAAATTTGATGGTTTACAAAGGGGGAGTAAGGTACATTATTTGGATGTAGTTTTACAGGGAGAAGATGATTCCCATATTATTACCCATTTATATAGGAAATTTCCAGATGCTAATGGCATTTTATATGGTGATAGTTACCATCCCCCACATACTATTAAAGCGATACCTTATACAGAATTTATGAGAGTTAAAAGACTATGTAATAACTTAGATGATAGAAAAAGAGAATTATATGATAGTTTTAATAGGTTTCATGAGAGGGGATATTCTGAGGTAGAATTACATGATAGTTTAAATAGAGTATTATATAATAAAAAATTGTGTATAACTATAGAAGTAATAGAAATAGAAATAAGTATGAGAACCAGGAAGATATTTATTTTACTACTACTTATTCAGTATTATCTAAATATATTTTAGAAGCAGTTAAATACAGGTGGAAAATAGTTAGGAGTGAAGTTAATTGTTTAGAACATAAAACATTGTGTTTCTCCTTTAAAAGGGGTAGGAGTATAAAAGATTTTATAGTTCATAGTAGATTTCATATGCCTAATAGTGCTGTAATGAAAATAATAGACATAAAAGGTACAGCAGCATGTGGAAGGTGTAGTATCTGTAAATATATTAGTGGTAAGTTCACTAAAATTAATGGCATTGATTTTCAAACTAATGGATATTTTAATTGTAAAACCGAAAAAGTTATATATGGACTTAAATGCCCCTGTAATAAATTTTATATTGGAGAAACTAAAAGACAATTCTCATGCAGAATAAAGGAACATATTAGGGACATTAAAAATAATAATCAGACTAGTCCTATAGCTATACATTTTAATAAGTACCATAAGGGGAGCCCAGATGGGCTATTAGTAACAGTTTTAGATGGTATTGGGAATAGTAGGTTTATGAATGAACAACAAATTAAATATATTTTAAGAAAAAAGGAAGCATTTTTGATTTTGAAATTTAATACAATGAGCCCTTTGGGACTTAATCAAGAATGTGTATGGAAAAGTTTTGTGTGATTGTTATACCTTTAAGGTTTTATTGTTTAAATGTTTTAATCAATTGTTTAATTGGTTAATATGAACAATGTTAACATATAAATACACTTGATGTGTATGGTGAGATATACTCTGTTAAAGGCAAGTGGCCGAGGTGCTAGAGAAGTTTCATGTGATATGGATTTTTATTAAATCTTTTTTCTTTTATTTCGTGTTGCTGGTCTTCAGTTTGTGGTTCTATGAAACTTTCTAAAGTAGTTGATATAGATTCACTGAAGACTGGCTAGAAACTCTAGCACATGAAAAAAAATGGCTACAAACACTGGCATTTGAAAGAACAGGTTTGAAAAACATTGGCACCTGAAAACTGTCAAAACATTGCCGTATGAAACATGAAGCACTTTTTAAAGTAGTTAATATAGATTCACTGAAGACTGGGGAGAAACAGTGGTATGCGAAAGAACTGGCTAGAAACACTGGCATGCAAAAGACCTGGTTTGAAAAACATTGGTACCTGAAAACTGTCAGAACATTGGCATATGAAAGACCTGAGGAATGGAGCAGAAGAGAATTAACATTACAAACCATTTAAAAGGGTAAAATAGTAAATGATGTAATGTGGGGGGGGGGTGGTGGACATTTTGGCCATTGAAGTCTTGACATTAACACAGCATGTAGAAAACCAAATGCATTATTTTTTTCCACCGAACATGCCCCCCCACCCCTCCAGAAAATAAAGTTAAACTAATTTTCACTTTATTAAAAAGCCACTCTAAAATGAATTAGAAGGCACAGCGGACACTAAACACCCAATTTTCCTTTGAACACAGCAGTTAAGAAAAAAGAAATAAACATATAGCACTAATTTACACAGCACAATGATGCAATAAAGAATAGGCCCAACAGCAGCACTGTTCATAATCGCATTATAATGAAAGCAGTACTTTGTGAATTTATTGAAAACATCACTAAGCATAACATACAAACTTTGCTACTTATAAAAGCAAACTATCCTGAAATAACAATGACATGTTTTAGCACAGTTCCAAATGCACTGCATTAACTTGTGGACTTGCATCCACCCAAAAAAAAAAAAAAAATTAAAAGTCCGCAATGCACAGCAGACCCCAAGGATCCCTTTTACCTCCAAATATAGCAATTAAAAGAAATAAAAATAAACCTTTAACAGTAATTTACCCAGCACAACGATGTAATAAACAGGCCTAAGTAAAAGCAGCATGCACATATTCACATAGTAAGCAAAGCAGGACATTTTAACCTTATTAAAGACAGCATAAGAAATAAAATACACACATTTCCAGCTATAAAAGCAAACTATCTTGAAACAGCTATGGCAAGTTGGCAACATGTACCTACTAGAATAATAAATGCACTATGTTACCTATGAACATTCCCCCTCAAAAAATAGAGTTATATAAACATGAACATTGACTTGCAAGAACTAACACTAGGAAAAAATACCCAAAGCAGTATATCTTAAGTTCTTGAAAACAGCATTAAATTGCACACATTTCCACATGAAAAAGTGCAAACTATACTCAAATATGTTCTATCTGTAAAAGGAAAGTATCCTGAAAAAGCCACGACAATAGAAATATATCCCACTACATTTATCTGTAAAGACTGCCCCCCACCAGAAATAAACAAAACTGCTATTGACACATTTCAACCTTTAAAAACTCTCTCTCTCAGCTTTTCCCGGTTAGGGGTCACCACAGCAGATCACCTTGTCTGCTCATGATTGACAGTGGAGTTTTATGGTGTCAAGTTGCCAGCCCAGTACCCAACCTTCCAAGGAAGGCACACGCATGCACTCACACCTAGGGGCAATTTTAGCATGTCCAATCCACTTGCAGCCTGTCTTTGGGGATGTGGGAGGAAACTGGAGCACCTCGAGGAAACCTACATGACCACAGGGAGGACATGCAGGCTCCGCACAGAAGACACCCCAGTCGAAGATCGAACCGGAGAGCCTCTTGCTGTGAGGTGACAACGCTAACCGCTACAACACTGAGACTATCCTGCTTCCAAATCATCCCAAAACAACTACAACAATTATAATTACACACACACACACACACACACACACACACACACACACACACACACACACACACATACACACACACACACACTTTTTATACCTTTAAAAACTAGTACTTGGAAATAACTACAGCACAGATTTAAATACTGTGCAGTACACTCCATTACCTCTAAACATTAAAAACTTAAATTTAAATATTCCCATTTTAAATAACTAGAGCCGCAAAATACTATTGACTGTTGTACTGCCCACTATCACAGTCTTTACTGGGCTATCTGGCTTCCTGCCTGCTGGAATGGCTGGCTGGATCATTGGCTTCCTGCCTGCTGGAGTGGCTGACTGGCTGCCTGGCTACCAGGCTTCCTGCCTGCTTCAGTGGCTGGCTGGCTAGCTAGCTATCAGTCTTCATATCTGGTTCAGTGGCTGGCTGGCTGGCTTGCTAGCAGGCTTCCTATCTGCTACAATTGCTGGCTGACAAGTGGCTAGCAGACTTCCTACCTGCTTCAGTGCCTGGCTGGCTAGCAAACTTCCTACCTGCTGGAGTGGTTGGATGGCTGGCTGGTTAGCTTCCTAGCTTCCTGGATAGCTGGATGGCTTCCTGGCTTCCTCGATGGGTAGCTTCCTGGTTTCCTTGATGGCTGGCTGGATGGCTGGAATCCTGGCTTGAAACAAACAGAAAATCTCAGTCCTAATATTAGTGGCTGTAGAAGAACTAATAAAAAAATGCTGTACAGCCGCAACCTTTGTAGGGCTCTTCCAGGTTGAATCCCTGCCCCCTTCAACAGTTGCAGCCAATTGCTGCATGATTTGCAACACCTGGACCTAACAGGGAATACCTCTGCCTGCAGGTCTGGGTTGGTGATGTAACCAAATTTCTGTGGAAAAAAATGAAGTATTTTTTGGCTTTTCCATGGCGATTTGGCACAAATAAAAAAAATGGCACTTTTAAAGTCCCACTGCTTCATAGTGTGGGCAACGGGATGACATAGCTCAACCTGTGAGTGTCCCGCTGACAACTGGATGGCTGGTAACCGTAATCATCATCAGCAGCAGCAGCATAAACTTAATCCTTTTGTACATACATATAAATAAGAGCAACAGAAGCTCTGAACATTCTTTCCATGTAGCCTAGTTTCCATGGCTGTATTACAATAGGTTTTGGAATTCACAGGGAGAATCAGCACCAAGTCAATACAGTTACTTTATAGCTTGTTGAATAGCTCCTCCATCTTGGATTGGTTGATTAGCATACAATTCAGCTACATATGCTGTAATTGGCATGCCACCATGTTTACAGTGTTTGTGCAGCTCTATAAGCCATGTAGAGCCACTTACTGAATACAAAAAGGTGTGCTATTGTATGTGTGTTGTGCTGTGACCCCCACACAGTTTTAGCTCACTGTGTAGGCTTTATTGAATCTGGCAGTGGTCCTACCTCCTATTTCTGAAAGACATCCCAAGTATTTGGGTTCTACCATGCCAGATTTACTTTCCTTAGCATTTACACTCATGTCTATCAACTTATAGACTTAGCATAGCTTGCACTTTTTGAAAGTGATTCTCCCAGCCCAGAGTGACTGATTCTGTCAACCAGATATGGCCAAGCATATTATAAGTAAGGTTTCAATATTTTAGTCATCAGCTCATAAACAATGCAGAGGGCCAAATCATAACACTGTATGGAACTAAACCATCAAGAGTCAGACTATTTTTTTTTTCTTTGGCAGAGGGAATAAGTGATACCAGCCATTATCCTGTCACCATGTTCTGCGCTGATAGGAATCTGGGCTTACTTCTTGCTTCATACTACTGGTAAGGATTCCACTACTTAAACTTTAAATAAAGACTCAGTAGTGTTTCCTGTAAGAACTTCATTTGCAAGTTGTCTACAGATATCTCTACTCCCTTTAATAATTTTAATAAATTAATGCAATAGAGTTGCTCTGTCTCTCCATGTATGTAGCCTTATAGCTCACTGTGTTTAATCTTTCCATCAGCTCAGTTGGCCATGGTATCTAAATTATCAAAATGTTGTTTTCTGTGGAAGTCACTGTGGTGCCAGAATACAGAAAACTTGACTTATAAAGTGCTGTCTGTTTTGTTATTTTATCAGACTATAACACATTGCCAGCTATATTTAGGCTTAAAAATATGTCACAGAAAAACTCCACTGTGAAATTGAATTTATAAGATATCCTAAAAGTGTTACAGTAATTGTATTTTGTATGTATTCTTTCACATAATATATAGAAGAATAGCATGTTGAAAAGTCACTCTACCCTGCAAAATTTGTATGAGAAAATGAGGGGAAAAAAGTTTCACAGGAAAGAAGCAATTGCCTGTGTGTCAATGTCACGGAAGTCACGGAATAGGATCAAGGAACCTCTGAGCCCAGAATTGTGAAATGAGCCAGATGTAAACAATTAACTACATGAACAATTAATAAACGTGAAATACTGTTTACAGTTAATTAGCCTGTCTTTGATTGTGTAAGAAAGAACCAATATAATCTGATGTAACTATCCCTGGTTTCCCTGGGAATAAAACAGATATGCTAAAATGTATACATTTGTAGCTGAACTTACTGTAATGTCTGCTTTTACTCATGTGACATCTATCTTAGTTGCTGATTGCAATCTGTCCCATATAATATTTAAGCAATAACCCACTGATGGGTGTGGGTAATGCTCGATTTATCCATGGTTGGTGTGGTTTGGCCAAACAAAGCCAACGGTGGGTAAATCCAGCATTGTCCACACCCAGATATGGGTTATTGCTATTATACAATGACATTATTTAAGAATAAATGACATAGTTTTCTTAAATAATATCTTTGTATAATGCCTCCGTGCTGCCCTTCCATGTTTTGAATGTATCCTGTGGCTGTTTGAATGTACTGCGCATGCATATGGGACTTGTGTCCCAATGCTTACGCAGTACATCAGTGCTGTGCAACTGTTGTAATGAAGAAAGGAAGATCTCCATCGCTTCTTTTTTTTTTAATACAAAAAGGAATTCAGGAGACCTTTTACCTTGGGGAGAGTTAGGACAGCCAAAATAAAAGGATAATCAGGTAAGTTTTTTAACTTTTGCAGAACTTACCTGATTATCCTTTTATTTTTGCCTGGGCCATCTCCCTCCATTGGTTTAAGCCTTCTGGTTTCTTTTTATAGTAAAAAAAAAAGTAAAAGTATAAAAACAATGTGAGATATACTAACGGGAAAAAGTCCGAGTGACCGGACTTTTTTCCGTTAGTATACTCACTGATTTACAATGGGCACACAGGTCTGCTGGCCAATCAGCGTGCTTGTTTTTGAATATTTTAGGATGGTCATTGTATAATTTTGAACAAAGCATAGATGAGGAGACAAGGATTTCTTTTTGAGTTAGCATCAGTTAGGTTTATTTAACTTAGATCTGATTTTTGTTTAAATATTTTGCCCATATATCTGATGATTGCTTTCTACTTCTTTTGCATTTGCTTATCTCTTCATATTTAATCAGTATCAGCACTGTCTGCTTTATTGTCTAAGTAAAGTTTTTTATTCAGTTTTAAGACCTTGTTGATTAGATTTATTTAAAATTATATTGTTATTTATTAGCTGAGAATATGGTATTATTTAGAACACTAGTTTGTCAAGGTATGACATCCATCTCCAAAGCCAGATTACTTCAGTACATGACTAGTGAATTATTATTTTTTATAATTTATATTTGGCTAAGATGAACATGGTACAGTGACTGGTGTGTCATTTTTCTAGCCCAGTAATCTAGAGTGGTGCCAGTACTACCTTGCCAGGAAGAAAGGTGTCATACAGTGGAGAATCCTGCCAATTTTCTTTAGTAAATGTGTATGTGAAAATAATTTGTTTGAGAGGCAGGTACCATGGGTAAAAGACATTGGGAGATGTTGTGGTTCACAAAGAAAGAGTATAAAGAAAGAAGTTGGGGATTCTAGGCCTAAGCTTTAGCTCTGTAAGTAGTCACTGAGTAGTCCTACTATGGGTGTGCAAACTGGATGCCCATGCCGATGGCAGCAATATCAATTCCCTTAATTCTATCATGGTCAATTTGCATCTGGTGTAATGGCAACTGAATCAGATTTATTGTACACTATTTACTTTATACTACTAGGCACTAAAGGTATGACTCAAGAGGCAATCCCTCCTATGGCCATCAGTCCTATTTAGGGCAATGGAGTGGATCCAAGAACAGTTGGACCTGTCCCTCATATACCCAGGTTGTAGTCTGTTTAGCTGTGTCTCGTTTCAAACTCTGTCAGTGTCAGGTAATTCATTACATACAAATGGTAGAAGACTATTCCTCACAGCCATAGTACTGTCACCTGATCTCCTGAGTTACATTCTCTAAGCCATGTATTTTTATTATAAACTCAGAGTTGCATTTCCTTGGCTCTCTGCATGTTCTCTTTCAGTGTGGGCATTATCAGCTTTAATTTATCCTAAAACCTAACACAGTGTTCTGCTCAAGTTTTAAATAGACCCTGGGGTTCAAGAAGCTTGTGCCAGGCGCTGGAGTAGCATCGGCGATCTAGTGCCAAATATGGCCATGTGGAGGATGATGCTGACATCCATCTCAGGCACCAGAGGAGGAGAAGAGTGTTCAGACCCAGGGTAACCTACCAGGGGCTACATGATCTGCAGACAGGGGCACCATACAGCAATTTGTTGAGCTGTGCTGGCCACACCTCAGAGCCAGAAGTAACAGAGGGGAACCCATCCCAGTGGACACGAAGGTATGTGTAAGCTTGAGAATACTAGCCACAGGTACCTTCCAAAGGACAAATGGGGATATCATGGGGATCTCACAGGCATCAGCATCTGGGGTACTCCACCAGTTCCTGGATGCCATTTTACCACATGCCAATGAGCACATATACTTCCCCCGAACGCAGGAGGAGTTGGCCAGCAATATGCGTCTCTTCCACCATGTGGCAGACTATCCAGAGGTACTGGGTGCAATAGACTGCATGCACATACACATCAAGACACCACCCGGTGAGCAGGATAGGTGCTACATAAACTGCAAAGGATACCCCTCCATCAACTGCCAGGTCGTGTGCAATGCCCAGGGCATTATCATGGATGCATGTGCTGGCAGCCCTGGAAGCTATCACAACTCCCACATCTGGCATTCCTCACAGCTGTATCAGGTATTTGCCAGGGGGTACATCTCGTATGGCCACCTGGTGGGGGATGCTGGCTATGCACTGGAACCGTGGATGATGACTCCCATCAGAAATGCATGCCCAGCCATGCAAGAATGCCATAATGAGGCACACGCAGAAACCAGAATCATCATAGAGTGCATGTTTGGGATGCTGAAATCAAGGTCCCATTGCTTGGACATATCTGGGGGATCCTTGCAGTACTCTCCAGGCACGTGTGCCCACATCTTCATAGTATGTGCCATGCTACACAATATGAGCCTGCGGAAACAGCTGCAGCAGGGATAGAATGGTGAAGGCCAACATAGCCCACCACCATTGCCAAGGGCCCCACAGGCACAGAGGGACTCAGACCATGAACACTCTGTGCCAGCCCCAGTAGGCAGACGGAGGCATGCCCAGTATGCCCATGCGTTGGCAAAAAGGGAACATATAGCACACACACTGACAGTGTAGGCACTTATGGACTGACACCCTTCTCCACCTGCACACACAGCAAACATGGATAGCACACACACACGACCACCTGCAAATTGTCATGTATAGGTAGTCTATTGTGTGCATCCTACATAGGTAGCCCTCAACTGTTGTACACACAACTGCCATTGGCACAAATAAGCCAATACCTGAAGAGTAAATTAAGCTATCAGCATGTGTCCATACTGTATGTATAGGTTCATAAATACATAGGTAGGTACATGCCTAACTGTCCAAGGCCACTCATAAGCATAGCCAAAAGGTGTCTGCTGTCGCCACCCCATTGATTAACTAACTGTCCCTCTGTGGAGCAGAGCCAATTGCGGGATCCCTGGGGTGTATCCACTGTTCCCCACCCACTCTGCAAGGATTCCCTGGAGTGCTAGTGAGAGGTTTCGTATAATGTAATCAGGGATATAGTTCCAAATAATGGGGAGTACCCGTGACAGGAATCTTCTCAGATGATTTACATGTTACATAGAATATCTTAACCACAGCTTGCATATATAGGTAGTATTCCACAGATTAATAAACATTTGGAACACACAATCGCTGAAATGTGTGTTAATCACCCTTGCACTACCAGTGCCTGCTCTGAGAGGTAAAATTACCACTGCCAGTATTAGAACACGCAACCATGTATACAATCTTCACAATAACCTACCACTAAGCTACCTGAGATGTATCAATGGCAGTTGTGTATACTGACAGGTTAAAACACAAAAGGTAGGAATGTGTGGAAATAGGACAAACCGGCATGTACCCAATGAAAGGTGTATGCTATATTTATTTATTTATTTATTTTATTTTACATTTGTTAACCGGGGGTGTCTGACTGAGCCAAAAAGGCCCTTTTTCAGCAGAGGCCTGAGGAGAAAAGCTCCACAAAGAAAAATTACAGACACATTTAGTTATTTAGACATCATCAGTATACACACAAATTACAAGAGACATGTTTTTACAGTGGTATGCGGCACATAAACAGTTACAGTGGAAAGAACAAACAAAAAAATATTAATTTTAAAAATAAAGGTAATTAATAGATTTGTGGTGTACAGCTGAAATGTGGAACATAGGTAGAATACATACATAGTACACAGGTACAGTATATACATTGTAGATTAGCCAGTGTTTGTGTGTAAGATTGAAAACTATTATCAAGTGCTCTAGATTTTGTATGTATATGTTATCCGCTTTCACTAGCCTATATATATAAATCAACATATATATAGAGAGAGAGAGATAGAGAGAGAGAGAGAGAGAGAGAGATGTCGATATATGGGGATATACATATATATGTAGATATATAGATAGGTTAAAAACATCTACATAACCATGGAGGTACATATAAATGGGATACCAACCACATACCGACTGCTTGACATACCAATGCGCGTAATCACTAGGCTTAAAATCCGAAAGACCACAGTACTGAAACAACAAAAGCGCGAGGTTTTAAATCCTGATGTTAAGGGACATTTAGTCAGTGCTTCTGGTGTTGCGGTTCAGGTAGGTTACTGTGTGTAAGTGTGTTTCTGAGGGCTGTAGTGTGTGTAAGTGTGTTCTGAGTGTGCTGTGTGTTCCTGGGGGTCTGTAATGTGTGGGTGAGGGTTTGCTTTGTGTGTCTGTTTGTACGATTTAGGAGGTAGAATATTAAAGTAGAGGGGGTGTGGGAGGCGCATACACCCACATGGGGGGTGTAGGGGGGCTTGCCCACCTGCTCATACGTAGTGTAGGATACTTTGTTTGGATGTGGTTGGTAGCAGTGTGTCTGTGTGTGCGTGTGTATGTTCCATGTTTGTGTTACTTTCGCAAGTTACTGTTGCTGTCGGTAATGTGGGGTATGGGAGTCAGGGCCCGGTACTGTGAGCATCGGAACTGTGTAGTTTCGGGATTCCATAGGTATCTCGTATACAGCGGTTGAAGTGTTCATATATGAGTACAACATGGACCATAGCAATCACACTTTTCACCACGACCGCACTTTATGAACAAAGGACATGGAGAGTATATGCCTATACACTATTACAAATATGTGCTAGGGACTTGAGCCAATGATAGGGTTAACACCTGTTCCACTTTGCGAGGGACAGTCCCTCTTTGGGCAGTTGTGACCTGACCAAAAATATTAAATGTGGCAAATGTCCTGGACTGTAGGAAATAATTATGTCCCATATGTAATGTAATAGTCGCATACAATAGTTCTTTCTGTATCTAAAATACCTACATGTTACAAGAAACAGGATAAGAAACTAAACTGATACAAGAATAAGCTTATATTTATGCAAAAAAGGAAAGTTCTATCCCTTGTACTGACCGTGGGTTTGTGTCAGCCTGTAAAATCTGATGTGTGTCCCGAAAATGTCCCACTATGGCCATATGAAAAGTGGCAACCTTAGCCAAAGAGGGTCAGTCACCAACACAACTCCAGTGACTGCAAATACCTATGACAGAAATACACAGCTTTCATGTAGCAACACTTTATCACATTCCGATGTATTGCCGAAAGGATTCAAGGACTAACATCACCTGCATGCTATATAGGAACCAATTAACAGTGCCTTAATGAACCAGCCTGCAATTACCATAGTATTAGTCCACTAAAGGATAGGTGTTCAAAGAGGGAAGGAACTATCATGCAGATATCAATTATGTATAAAAGCAGTTCCTACACACCTGCATCTGCTATGTACACCCACCAACATCACCCCCACACCCAAACAAATGACAATACAAACTGTACTAACATCACAAATCATTCACTCACTGTACAACATCTGCAGAAGCCTTAACATACCTTGTCAGAGACACACTAACATGGCCCTATGTGAAATAGTTGCTGTTATAGAATGGAACAGCTGCTGATGTTACAGGGTTTGTTTGCACTAATCCCATTTCAGAGGGTTGTGTGTAACCGGGAAGAGTTACCGATTACTGATTAACATCACAGTATGATACACATGTACACCAAACCAAGGGTGTCTGGTTAGCACACTGTAAACCAC
Organism: Protopterus annectens; assembly: GCF_019279795.1. Classification (NCBI taxonomy): domain Eukaryota; kingdom Metazoa; phylum Chordata; order Ceratodontiformes; family Protopteridae; genus Protopterus; species Protopterus annectens. The sequence goes on along the minus strand of NC_056739.1, from coordinate 1,636,022,058 downwards.
CTAACAGTTCATGCATAGCCATACAGCCTTGAGCTGCTCAAACAACCTTGCCAGACTGAAGCATCTGCAGAAGTATCAGGTACAAACAAACCCTGCATAAGTAGCAATGTTCTGAAATATAACAGCTATACTCACATGTAGAACAACATCGTCTAGCCATCACACACAATCCATGGGACTCATGAAGCTAATATATTTCTGTCTGTCTCCATATAGCTGTTGAAATACATCACAAACAACACATCCAGGCTGTTTTCCTCGAAAGTAAGGCAAATGGACAATGACCAAGTGGAGTACTCCATTATACAACACTGTTGCTATGGTATTGGCTAATGGAGTAGCTGCACAGCTGATGTGCATCTAATTAACTACTTTGGAGCACCAATTGGTGGTCAGGATAGCACATTTTACTGATATTTAACTAGAAAAGGATGGCTTATTACACATTCAAACCAACTGTATATACCAGCAGAACGTTACAAAGAAGATTGAAACACAAACTGAAAAGGATTGAATTAACAGTCAACGACACCTCGGGTTACTAATAAGGTATGTAGAACACTCAGTATGTCTGTGTATGTAGTACCTGTTCTGTAATATTTAAAGTGCACACAATCCATATAGTGGAAACAGTTATCTTGTAGTGATGTATTTTTGAGCATAGTAATGCTTGTAGTATTTATGTGTGTACTGCTGTAGGTCACAAGGCAAATACCACATACACCACAAGGGATGCTATATAAGGGGTTTGAACAGAAATATTCCTCACCAGCTGCTGTCAGTGGCCGGGCTAGTCCAACAAGTATGTGCTATAACATGGGATAGCATATGTTGATATATATTGTAACAGTAGGCATATGTATGAGTGTATTACTGAGAATAATCTGTCGACAGTTGGCCCACTGTGCAATTATGATTTGCATTGTGGGATATTGTGTCAATAACTGTGTAATGTACAGTATTGTAGGCAGATATGTATTACAAGTTACATAGCATTACCGTTAGGTTAAGCAAACATTAGATATGTCTATTGGCATTTACAATACACAATAACAGGATACATATGACTTGTAGTCACCCGACAGTTTATCAGCATGATAGCAAAATAAAATGGAAAAGCTAGTTAACTATCCATGCACATAAGACATGTAATAAGTGCAAAGGTAGCTACTAGGCTGTCTGCCCAAGGGTATTTATAAGCCTAGCTAGAGTGTGTTGGCTTTCGCCCCCCCTAGGTTAGTTCCCTGTGCCTCTGAATGGCAGAGCCATTAGTTCCCTGTGCCTCTGTCCAGCAAAGCCACTGCAGTGATCCGTGGGGTACATATCTGTCTCCCACCCACCTGCCAAGGTTTCCCTTGAAGAGTGCTAATGAGGGGGCTTGCCTAATGTACATTGGAATCATGTTCCAAAGCATAGGGAGTCTCCAGGTCAGTAATCTATCTGTCCAGCAAATCCTAGTCATCGTTGCGGTTAGGTGTATATCCCTAGAGCATGTGGCTCTCAGGGGCTTCTGTTTAGGTGGAGCACATTCAGCAATACTGGGTTGGACATGGGCCTTGTATGTCAAGCAGAGATCACCTGTGAGTATGCGGTATGCAACCGAGTACAGCTGGAGTTTCTTAGGTTGGGCTGCATAGGTCATCTGTTTGAGGTCAGTAATCCTCTTGGTGTGGTACTGTTGTGGTCTTCCAAACTGTTGCAGTTGTCTTGTAAGGTACATCCCAAATGGGGTGTTGTATCCTTTAATAGGTCTAATAAGTCATGAGTAGAGATGCACAATGGCCTCCTTTGTTCTGAATGCGAACCCATTAGAGATTAGGGGGGCCACATAGAAGGATATTCCAACCACCTTGTCATTATAGGTATCGAAGGAAAGATTGCTATCTACTGGGGTTCCCAGATCCCTTATTACCTTTTCTGTATGTAGGGGACTAGCACCTATGTGGTAGTCCATGGGTAATTAGTTATATCCAAAGGGGATGACTATGCACTGTTTGGCATTCAGCTTGAGGCCATGATATTGACACCAGGTATCCATCATAGTGTGACCCTTCCGGAGGGTGTCTGTATCAGCTGGGGAAACAATTATGGCCCATAGTTTGCAGTTGTCTGCATACCTTTTCAGCCAAAGCCCTTCTGTACTTGCCTGTACGTCAGAGAATTATATACCGAACATGAGGGGTCCTAGGACTGAGCCCTGGAGGATGCCACTTACAATTGGTATACAGTTGGACCTAGGGTATGTAACTCCCACTGTGTGGGTTCTGTCCGTGAGACACTTTGCAAACCATCACATGATGTAGGGGTTAATGTTCAGGTGGATGGGTATGTTGCTAATACCATAATGGGGAATGGTGCTGAAAGCCTTTGAGAGATATAGGTAGGCTGTGTAGACCTCCTTACCCTCATCTAATGCCTTGATAACTGTCTCTAAGAAGTCCTCCAGGTTTAGGAAGCATAGTCTGCCCTTACCAAAGCCAAACTGGGAGGGGGTCAAAGGTTTGGAGGTACCCAATGTCTCTGTGACTGAGGTCCATGATGATGTGCTCCATAGCCTTGCAGACCAGGCTAGTCAGGCCTATACAGCAATAGGTCCCATAGTCCATTTGTGGTGCCACCTTTGTGGAGTGGGATAACTGTTGCTGTGCACCATTCAGGGGGCACAAAGCCTGATGCGAGGCTAATATTGAACATGGTGCGTAGGTGGGGAGCCAGTACATTCTGAAGTTTGTGTAAAATGCAGCCTGGGATGTTGTCCAGTCCCATGGATGCTGTGATATTGGCTTTAGAGTGTGCAGCTTTTACCTGCATAGTTGTGATTACAGGGACTCTGCATTCTTCCTGTATAGATATGGGCCCTTTAGGGGGTGAGAGGGGGGGAAGGTAGCACTGAACCTATCTGCCAGGATGTTGCCAATATCGGTTGGTTCTGTAATGTTCATGTCTTTGTGCTGTAACTCAGAGCAGATCTGGGTATTGACATTGAGATATTTGACATAGCTATAGAATGCTTTGTGGTTGTCACTGGAATTAGTGGCTGTTTTGTTTCCATAGCTAGCTTTGGAGGATCTTATAAGGGATCTCACCTTCTTACTGAGGTGGACCAGGGAGCTCCACCATGCATGGGGTTGTATTCTCTTTTGCAACAGTGTCTTCCTCCTGTTGTACAGTTTGTTTATGGCAGGGGACCACCAGATTGGCTTCCTTAATTAGGAGTATAGCATCCTAGTTCTGTTTGGGATAGCACGATCCATCCACTCGTGTAAGTGCTTATAGAGTGCATTTGTGTAGGATTCAGCAGTTGTAACAGTATTGTCCATCTGCATGGGTGTCATGCAGTTCACCATGTCTGTCTTAAGAAGCATGAAGTTGGCTTTGTAGACATATTATACTGTGGTTCCCTTAACAGGGGTGGGGGCAGGATGTGGATATCAAGGGTGTTCAGCTTCTGGTCGGATTGGACCAACGAGGAGTTGACTTCAGGTGTGGAACACCGGTCACTCATGTTGGTAATGCCTAGGTCTAGGATATTGTTGCCCCTGGTGGGTGTGTGGATATGTTGATCCAGGTCATTGCTGTTTATGAATTCCAGAAAGCGTTGAGCTAGCGAGTTGGTACACAAGTAGTTTTCTCAGTTAATGGTGGGGTAGATTCAGTGAGACTATATGATGAGTGTGGTGGGGTGCGAATGTTTACCTTCTCCACATGACTGTCAGGGTCAGGCTTGGTTGGAGAGAGCTTTACCTCCAGTTTGGCTAGATAAGTGCATCTCTCCAGATTGTAGTGTTGGGTGGTAGGCGGAGTGGGTTGTCTGTGTACATGAGGCAATGTCTACATTGTCTCAAGATGTCCAGATTCATCAGATAGACAGGAGAGAACACTGGCAGCTGACCCTTGGACATGCCTGAATATAAAACTAATTCCCCCTAGATAAGTGAAGAAAGTGAGTACAAGAGCTATTTTACTCTAAGCAAGTGAGAACATTATGTAAAAAACCTGTGCACCTCTAGGTAATGAGGAAGATTGGGTGCTATAGTAATTAGTAGCTTACATAGTGCTTACAAGCTCTGAACAAGTACTGAGCATGAATAAGCAATCCAGATAGGGTCTTGGATAACATAACACACTGTCCACCCCCCCAACAGGTACACAATCATATATCCATGTACACCACAGAGCCCCTATACCCACAACTATGCAGGTACAAGCTGCACTCAGGCTGCATGGGACCTGTCCACATCCCAGGTTGTATCATACTCATATGACAAAACAATTTGCTCTCCACATACACATCATGTAAAACATACCTTCATGTCAGGCTGTGTACACACTGAATGGTGCACACCAGCAGGTATCACAACCCACAAAGGGGGCAACACCACTAATAATGGGAAGTACTGCACTACTAGCCTGCTGAGTCTGGCCTGAAAGGCCATGAACCTTGATTAAATTATTTGATGTCAGCAGTACAGATGTAAATGACAGCAAGGTTGATTTCACACTGCATATCATAACCTTGCCAGATCATAGGACATCATTACCCATACTGTGTTCCACCTACACTCGGTATACTAGATGTACATTCCTATGTCACAGGAGTGTTTTGCAATGGGACTGCTGGCAGAACCAACACTACATAAGGTGTCTGAATAATACATGCACATCGCACCAGTGCCAGCTACAGTAAGACAGGGTTAATTAATTGTATCCCCCCTCATTGTAGTCCATACCACACAAACTAACAGAAGGCATCTGCCTATTGAAGTATGCTAATGACTATGACCTAGGAGCAATAGCCAGCTCAGAGTGTTGTGGACAACATACAGAAGGGGCCTTGTGGGTTAGGTGTGTGTGACATATGGCCACAATCTGACAGCTACATATTGCATTGTCACCCCTATGTTAATAACACTGTACCCATGAACTACCACCTAGGCAGTGGTCAACATAATGGACACTGTGTGTAAGGGATGCAGCTGGGCAGTTGTCTTTCCTGTGATAGCTATGTCACCACACCTGTCAGGTAGTCATATTTGGCAACCCTAATCATGACAGGGCGCCATCCATGAATATAGAGATCATTGTCCAGCCATACACAACACTCAAGTGACCCATATCAGATCACATATTTCCTTTAAGGGGTATTGGCCATGGTCAGATGGCCTACACCAGCCTTCCCATTCCCCATCTCCACTATGTAGCATGATGCATACCCTGAATAAATCCATGTTCAACCCAGTGATGTTGGACATGCTACACGTACACATCCTGATCTCAAACACATACTTCATGGACATCCACTTTCCTAGTACTAGGATCACCACATACTGGACAGATCCTTGTCCCATACACTTTACATAGTCCTGTCATACTATGCATTCCTGTCCAGCAAAGCTGCACATCCCCCCGCCTCAGACATGGTATGATGACCGCATGGTAAATGTATCATTAACCCTGTAGATCAGTTATGTGGCACTGCTCCACCTGGCCCCAGATACCCACCTGTCGGCTACAGCCAGGTAACTAAATTCATACATGGTCCAGGGCATATAGACTACTAGTCGACTTTGACTGTACATGCTATAATTGATATCCATCCCTGCAAATATCATCTGGCTAGCCAGTGTCCCATGTGTATCACATGTGCAACACAGGTGATACATGGCAGGATGTTGAATTGCTGTACAGTGCCATGTAGATGTATATGGCAGAACACATACATGTAAAACCTTCCATGAGCACGTCTGCAGGGTCACAGGTCATGTCCGTTAAGGCAGTGTAAGTCTTTATATGTGACATATACACAGCATCAAGGTCGACTGCATTAATTTGGACACATCCAGCCATGTGCTGAAAGGTAGGAACACCAATACAGGCAAACAGACATGCCCACATCAAGACAGCATCCACATGGAGTATGAGCAATGTAATCAGGTGACACACATACATATATGGTGATAATATCCACTCACCATTGAGTGTCACATGTGTGTAACACAAACATGTCAGTGGTGTCAGTGTCATATAGCTTTGCAAAGACAACTATTTAATCGTAATAAATGCGATACACATGTATGTTCAGCTGTAGTTCTGTATGTCTCTGTGAATTACTGTGACCTGTCAACATCATTATGTCTTCCAGGTATGCCACGTGCAAGGCTACCCCCTTATACCCACTTGGAGGATGAGGTCCTCATCCCATACTTACATGACAATCATGATATCCTGTTCAGTCATGTGCCACAGGATGCACAGCATCAGGATGCCCTGTGGATGGAACTCCACAGGAGTGTCAATGATGTGGGTGGCCACAACCGTACATACCAGCAGGTGCACAGAAACTGTACAGACCTCATTAGATGGGCAAAACAGCATGAGAATGCAATTGCCAGGGAACAAGGTGCAACAGGTGGTGGACCACCAACCCAGCCCCCACTCACACATACCGAGGAGCTACAGGACATCCTGAGGACATCTGCAGAACAACATCCACAAGCCTTACCTGATATTATGGAGGTGGGTGCCTCTCAACCATTGAGCCTGGAGTTGCCTGTTAAGTCACTACTGCACCTGTAACAACTATATTCCATATAGTCACATGTGTCACTGTACAATATGTAATGTAACATCATATGCAAGGCATGTATACACCCATGCCACATACTATAGTATGCTACTCTGTGTATGCACACATGTGTATACACCATAGTATAGTCTAATGTACTGGTGTAGTTGTTAACATGCACATTGCACTCTGTAGCTATCATACAGGCGTGGATAATGCTCATACTGCTAGGTTACTCCTATTTAGGCACCTCTGGCATTCTGCTGTGACAGCAGCCCGCTGCAGGTGAGACTGTTATTATTTAACAGATCTATCTGCCATGTGGCCATTTAGCACATGCACACATAATGTATGGTCCTGTCACAATATACAGGTCGGACCTGCAATCCATCACAATGGCTACCCATGTGCAACACTTGCAAACTATGTGAATCACCGACATGAATCCACACAAACTGTCATTGCCAGATGTGTGGACAGCTATGTATGCAGTGGTGGAGGTGCTGTTTACTGTAGGGACATGTACTACAGATCAGAACTACACATGTGGGGAATACAAACAGCACTACACAGTGAGCTGGAGTACGGCCAGCCCACAGGATTCACTGGTGTGGATCATAGCCCTGCTATGAATGTCACACAATGTGATGTATTATTGTGACATATCCATTACATCTAGTGCCCTGGCTGCAACGCTGCCTAACTATCCTGAATAACATATCCCACATACCAAACATACCACCTTTTGTCTGCATAACCCTGTCATCAGTTGAGCATATGACATCTATGGGTGTATGTCATAAGGGACAACACAGAGATGTGAAATAGACGCCCATCACAATAATTTGGCCAACACATGTTCACATATGGCCATGGAGGATGGCCAGAGACATAAAGCAGCACACACATTAGATGCGATGTGCTTGTGTGTACACCCTGTCATACAATGGCCCCACGTGGTCCAACTATGGCCTTTGAGTAATGGTTATATTGCAGATGTGGAACACTAGACATCCTACAGGCCTGTGCACATCTTGTGTAGGCGTGACATCAATCCACCACATAGGATGTGTTGAACATCTTGAGTGTGTCACGACATGACAGCAGTCATCTGTACAGTATCCACATCAGCCCACAGATACAGTACATTCCCCTTGCTGGTGTCAGACATCAATGTCATACTTGCTCCTCATGTGTGTGTGTGTGTGTGTGTGTGTGTGTGTGTGTGTGTGTGTGTGTGTGTGTGTGTGTGTGTGTGTGTGTGTGTGTGGTACACAGATGTCATGTGGGACATGGTGTACCAATGTGTTCACCAAGTCTGGCCATAGTTACCAGACAGCAGCAATATGGTTGCAGATGTGCAGGGGTGTCATCCGTATATGCTTCAGTGACCTGTGTTACACATTCCACATCATGGTTTAGTGTGTATACACCTCAGTGATGTGGGTCACATTCCACAGTATATATGTATTGTATCTGAACACAGTCATGACTATGAACTGTGTCTGTAACTCACACTGTATAGCAATAGAGATGCCTCATGATTCCCTGCAATGGCCATGCACATCAGCTAAATGTGTAGTATATCTGTAGGAAGGACAGACAACACTGCATTGGGACACCATTACCCCATTGTATATTTGGCAGGACACCATTGTGTTAAACATGTATGCATGTCATAGCACACGTCAGTAGATCACATGTCATACTACATGTGATTGTCAAGGTTATATGCCACACATCAGGCAGGTGTACTGTTAACCTAAGCTGGTCTACATGGTGTAACACAGGGATGTATGCTAACTACTACTATGATTGTGTAATTTGCATGCCTTCTGCTATGACACATGCATGCTGTTGTGTGCAACCCAGGGATGTATGATAACTACCACTATTATTGTCTGTGCTGCATGCCGTCTGCTGTATCACATGCATGTTGCATGCCTTCTGTCATATCACATGCATGTTGGGTGCCATAGCGTGTGTGTCTGTGTGTGTGTCTGTGTGTGTCTGTGTGTGTGTCTGTGTGTGTCTGTGTGTGCATCTGTGTCTATTGAATGGATTGTAATGTATAGGTCTTGTCTGCCCCTCACAGATGATGTAGGTGCATTGCCCTCCTGTGGTCCATCTGATGTTAGTGTCCCCACAGACTCTAGCAGTGGTGATGAACATATGATTGAGGCACAGGCAGGGTTGTCAGGGGCTGAATCTGTGCCATTGGTTGCCATTACACCTATATCCCCCTCATCCCTGCACACAGATCCCATGCCTACACATACCCCATCACCAGTGGCCATAGAGGAAGGACGGTTGGCGTGTGGTAGCTTGGAACAGGAAAGTGTGGGGGCTATGGAAGGTGTGCCTGCACACCATGGTGTCAGCCAACTGACTGGTGGTGCCCCACACAGGCACATGGCCAGTGCTGCTCATAGGAGGACCTCTGGCCAACATGCCCCTGCAAGACAGAGCACAGCAGCTGGTGTCACCAGATGCATTTTTCAGACTGTAATGGAGGCATAGGCACGTGCTGAATGGCACAACAGAGAAGATCAGAAGCTTCAGAGGGCTCCTGTCCATTCTGTAAACAACAACATCCAGGCAATGGTAAATGCTCAACAGCAGATTGCTGAAGCTTTGGATAGGCGGTTGGGTGACATGGTTGGAGGCCTTGACCGTGGCATGACAATTCGCGAATGTGAGCTGTCTGTGTTGGAACATCTGGTAAGAGTAAGGCATTGGACACGTGGATGTAGGCCTGCTACATCACCTGTTTCAGGTCTACATAAATGAGCTACCTCACATGTCCGTTCCCATAGTGGCGGTAGCAGCAGCAGTGCAGCTGGTGCTGTGCTGTCCACACCACGACACAGCAGGCCACATGCACATGGCCCTGGATGGTCCCAACAGGGACACGGTTCCAGTGGACAAGTGCCATCAGACAGCACCCAATCTGCTCCTCTGTCTGGTAGTGCCTGTGCAAACCCTAGCAGGCACAGGTTACATGTCCGTGGCTGGAGACCGTGAACTGTAAAACCTGGCCTGTACAGTCCGCAGCTGTCAATAATACCCCTGTGTAGGCCAGACACATGCCAGAACTGTGTGCATATACACAGGCACACACTGGAAACATATGTAGGGCACCGAAACACACACATGCATAACATCCACACATGCCCAATTAGATCAAAGATCCTAACCCACACACATGATGTCATCCAATCGTGCAGACTAAGCCTCTGGCAAACATTATCACCCTGTGCATATGATGATGCCTGTGCCGCATCCCTGACATCCACACCATCGGTGCAGGGACATGCTCATATGGCCTGATGCACAGGGTGAACAGACTAGGAAGATAAGTGTAGTTTACAATTGTTGAGTACTGCTGACAGGCAGCAGACATACCATGTACTACAGGTGTACAATGCATTTCGTACTGTTAACAGTATGTGTCTTGTGTAACAACCGTGACTGCATGTTGGTCATGATGTTCTGCTTTACTCCTTCAGGTCTAATTGCACATGCCGGTGGATGTCAGTGTTTGCAGTTAGTGTCCCATATGTCAACGTGGACTACTCACAGGTATGTATGAATATACCAGCATGCACCATGTAGCTGCCGCATAGCAGTGAGAATGTCCCACGTTCCAAACACGTCTACTGATCCAAGAGCATGATAGTTGAGAATTAAGCTACTGTGGCTACAGATGTGACATCCATACTGGGTGACATCACAGGTACAGTTACATGGAGTGGTGAGGTAAGAGAGCGGTCTAGCTGATTACAAGGGTAGAGGCCAGTGTAAAGTGTGATGCCTCATTAGGAAGCAGTAATACAGGTTCCCATGACAGGATGTCAACACACAACTGCATCCACATACTCAGGTATTGACACACATGTATTCAGTGACACAGTAACACACCCATGGATTCACCAACACAGTAACACAAACTCACACACAGTTATTACTGTTGCGGTGAGGACCCATGCCTATGTGCAAATCATCATTACAGTACTGTGCACCTACATGATGCACCACAGAGAATACACATGTACAGGTAGTTAGTATGGCCTAAGATCAGGGACATCAACATGGGTAGTAGATGGCATCGCCTGGATGGGGGGAGGGGTCTTATCAGTTCAGTATGGTAACATACATCCTCAATCCAGGGACTAGACACCCATACACACACACACACACACACACACACACACACACACACACACACACACACACACACACACACACACACACACACATATACACTCACATACACACACTGTGGCATTCACTATTGAGTACACCTATGTCACACACATACAGATACCTCACGTGTGAGATACACCCCCCTGCCTATATCCTGCTTTCTACATTGCAGTCTGTACAGATGTCTAGACTAGTGTACAGGAGAGTGAGTAACAGTTGAGATGTATTCCCCACCATACGTGACATATATGGACACAAACGCAACCACACATGCCAGTACTGTGAATCAAACAGTTGCCTAGTTCATGATATGCATGACAGACTTACAGCAGTATTGCATGCGTTACAAAGTGTACTGATGCTTCCTTTGGCAACAGTGCTGATATATGCACACGGGAAATTATAACTGTTAACAGGTGTCAAGTGATTTACCTTCGGTGTCACCCTGACCGCTGTCTAACTTGAATGTTATGTCCTTCAGTTAACAAAACCATGGCTTACTGGTTACACAGGTTATTGTAGGACTGCTTGTGACACACCTGTGAGCTGTCCTCAGCAAACATCCATCTGCAAAGAAGTCCCACCACTTAGTTATTTCCACACATCTGTCCATACCTGAGGTACATCTTTCCGTACATTCAGCATATCATCATATACAGTTGGCAATGTTGAGGCTGTATTGCAACTGCATGATTTACTAAGATACACATCACCTGCATACATCAGCAACTGCACACGCATGGTATCTGAATGCACACCACTACATGTACATGTGTGTAGGTCCTATAATCCTGTCATTTGGGCATGTTTGTAGGCATTGCAATTGGTGGGCATGTGTAATGACATACATGACACATGGACTGTTGTATGATATGATAGGTGTAATGGGTGACCGGTACAGAGGGAATGTTACCTCTGTCAACAATGATATCACACCTTATGTACTGTTAGCATCAGCAGCCATGGACCTACATTCCATGTGCATGTGTGTAATGGCTGTAGCCATCCATCTGCACAAAGGACAACAACAGCTATGCTATTTACATGTATGTTGTGTGTGTGTGGCATGTATATATCCAGGGCAGGTACATGTATGTCATATCCAAACATGAGGGGGTGAACTGGTGTACAGCAACAGTCATCTGCTAATGCTGTAAATAACCGAGGGCCCTGGTATGTGTACAGCTGACCTGGTTACAGACAGTGGTATCATTGCATTGCATAACACATGATGCAACTGTGTCAGTACATGGGTACTCTCTACAGTTGATGTAGAGCTTGGTACAGTCCGCTGGTCAAGGGTCACATGGTGGTGTACTCTTATATGTCCTACAACCTGTATGGATGTGTGTTGGTGGTCTGAGGGCATGGTGGTGTCTGAGATTTATATCCTAGAATGCAGCATTTGACACTGTGTCCTGCACCTGACTCATCTGTGATGCCTTTCGTAGGTGTACCGGTCAGTACATGTGGCCTCTATGTATGTGGGGACACCACCACCTGGAGTGGACCATACCTGTGTTATGGCCCAAATGTCTGGTTCTGAGGTATATGGCAGTAGTACTATTGTGCACTACAGAGCCTTCAGCCAGGTGTTCCTCACTACACAGATGTCAGTACTCCCCATTGTTGGATCTACAGTGAGCAGCTGTGATTATGGACACTACACATCTATCACTCGTTAGCATAAGGATACAGTGCAGTTGTCCTCTAGGTGTCAGGGTGTTATCCTGTGTTTAGAACATTTGCCTTGGAATGGCACTGTATGGGCGGATGCAACTTGGGCATTATCCCTACTCCCTTAAATCATGAATGCATGTGATATGTGTCAAAGGACTGTCTACTGTCAGTCATGTCATCCCAGAATGACAAATACTGTATAACCTCGTACTTACAGCAGGACACTGGCTCATTGTGTTGGTCAAGCAGTTGCCACTCCTAGCTAGGCTCATTGTGTTGGTCAAGCAGTTTCCACTCCTAGCAAGACATCACTGCGAGTGGTGGTATTGTGCTTGGTATAAGATGGTACATCTAAGGTGATAGACAGCAGCAGACATTGTGTAAAAGACCGGTGTCAGATATATGTACAGCAGCGTTCCTGCTAACAATGACAACTACTAACACCAGAGCCCATTACAATATGTTCTTTACATCTAACTGCAATAGCATGGCCACTGTGGCCTTCCATGTTTAGAATCAGAGTGCATCCCAGACAGACCTGTGCTACTAAGTGTGTGAACATGCCCAGTGACACCTTGTGTCGGTTATGTGCCTCTGTGTATGGGCATGGCCATTGTAACCCTTTATAGTGATAGTAGTCGTCCATTCCACAAATGGCCATACTCCAGTTCAGGATGGATAACTACTTTAAACACACAGGTTCACAGGTATGTACATTTTAGCTGCCAGCATCCCTGTTGATGATTGCATTACTAGAAGGTCATAATGACAGCCTAGAAATGTGTAGTCTGTGTGGAGCGACTCGTAACTATGTAGTATTGTAATAGTGATCTGTAGATAGGCAGGTGTTCCATTCTCACCACTTGTGTGTGTGTGTCCCCATCTACCAGACTGAATAATGCTTTTAGACTGGTCACACTCCATACAATTCTTATACGCACGTTTGGCAGGGCTGATGATCTCACCCACCTACAAATACACCTCTGGGAGTGCTGTGTCCCAGTAATATCGGTAGCACGTTCTGTAACTGCATAATGCTGTAGTGTAGTAAAGTAGTTAGGTCAGTGTTCTAATCCCAGACTTCCCAAGTGTGTGTGTGTGTGTGTGTGTGTGTGTGTGTGTGTGTGTGTGTGTGTGTGTGTGTGTGTGTGTGTGTGTGTCTTTGTCCCCATCTGCCTGAGGACTGAATAATGCTTTTACACTGCTCATACTCCATACAATTCTTATACCCACTTTTGGAAAGGCTGATGATATCACCCACCTACAAATACACCTCTGGGAGTGCTGTGTCCCAGTAATCTCAATAGCATGTTCTGTAACTGCGTAATGCTGTAGTGTAATAAAGTAGTTAGGTCGGTGTTCTAATCCCAGGCTTGCCAAGTGTGTGTGTGTCTGTGTGTGTGTGTGTGTGTGTGTGTTTTCCCTTTCTGCCTGAGGACTGAATAATGCTTTTAGACTGCTCACACTTCATACCATTCCTATACCCACCTTTGGCAAGGCTGATGATGTCACCCACCTAGAAATACACCTCTGGGAATACTGTAACCCAATAATCCGGGTAGCGCATTCTGTAACTGCGTAATGCTGTAGTGTGCTAAATTAGTTAGGTCGGTGTTCGAATCCCAGACATGCCAAGTGTGTGTGTGTGTGTGTGTGTGTGTGTGTGTGTGTGTGTGTGTGTGTGTGTGTGTGTGTGTGTGTGTGTGTGTGTGTGTGTGTGTGTGTGTGTGTCTGCCTGCATGAGACATGTACAGTGCTTTGTAGAGTATGCACTCTCTGTACAAATCACATGACCACCTTTGTCATTCCTGCTTTTGTCACCCACCTAAGTGTACACCTGTAGGCATGCTGCAACCCAGTATTTGCTGTAGCACATGCCCTAAAAGTGTATTGTTGCAGTGTGATATGCTAGGTAGAGGTTTGTATACAGGACATGGCAAGTGTGTGTTTGTCTGTCAGATCCTGTGTAGAGGTGGCCATGAGTGTCTTACCATTGGACATGTTAGGGAGCAGATTTTGTAGTTTTCCTATATGGTGTCCATCTTATGAGACATTGGCCACCTCACGAGGAGTACAGCTGTCAGTAAGCCACAGGACTGTGCTGGCAAGCCATACCCCTATATCTGGCAAAAGGCCTGGTTAACAAAGTTTGCAGCCCTACTATTACCCGGTATATGTCCCGCACCCATGTTCCATGCACAAAAAAACTTGTCTAGGATATCCCGCTATGTTGCTAGTACCATGCACATTGATGACAGAGAGGAGGCATGCTGTGAGTGCAGTGGCCTGCAGAGGACATGGCACCCTGTACAGTGGTACAATAGGCACATATAATGCAAACATTGTGCCTTTACTATGTTCCACACTGGATGCCTGCAACATATGTGGTGCCATCAAATGTGATCCACAGAGGCCATACAATGCTGTACACATGTGCCCTGTATGAACCCATGCAATTGACACCATGGAATACCTGTATCATACTATCAATGCAGGTGCAGGGTTGATATGCTCACTATAAGCAGGTTTCGCCACACCAGGCCAGTATTGGCATATTGGGGGATAACAGCTGTGTACACATGTGCCTGCCAAACCAGGTACACCTGTACATGTCACTGTGCAGTATTGTGGGACATGCACATCCCAGGCAATGTCCATGTGAAGGACTATCAAACACAGACATGGTATGCATTGCAAAGCTATGGCCATACACATTGGTAACCAGGATGTCAGGCCAGATCATGCAGTACCCATCTGTGTGGGACATTGCAGACACTACACCCCTGCACTGCATGCCATTGTCGGGTGATGCGATGCCAAGAATTACCCCTCACCCAGCCTTGTACAGCCATCTTGCACAGCCAACCGCTACACACCCATGAAGCAATGCATACATGCATGCCAGTACTGGCACCTTGTGTCTGCATGTGGGTTGTGATGTTCCCAACCACAGTCACTCCCAGTATAACCCTCATTGGCATGCCAACAGATGTCAAACACTTTCACATGCCCTAGCCCTTAGAACCTCCAGATATACCCTGTGGTGCATGTAGTCCTATGCATTACTGTAGTATGGCAAACTAAGTAGTTAGGTAGTGTATTTGTGGCCCTGGCAAAGAGTGTCAATGCATGTCCATTAGAGAGTGTGGTTGTGGTGACAATGGCATCCATTCACGTGGACAGCCATGTGTGCCACACCTAATGTATGTCTACTATATCTCTGTTGCAGATGTAACTCACCTACATACATACATGTTCTTACAGCACAGCAACATGTTGCCTTTATAGCACATGTAGTAACGTCATGCACATGTAATAGTAATGAGTAGTCAGTCAGGGGTTTGACCCCTGTACTGTTAGACGTGTGGCAGACGATGCTTAGGGTTAAGTCTCCAAGCCCTTCCCTGGTGTACTTTGCCTGTCCCACCCATATACTTTCTGGTGAATGTGAAGGAGTACACCTGCACAGCAGCAGCATGTGTATTTTAAGTGATGGACATGGTCAGGTGATGGCCTCTGCACCTATTGCAGTCTTCCTCTGGCTGATTGCATGTGGTACAGCTGTGATGGTGTTCCCATAGCCATCTGCATGATAAACACAGTACACTATCTAGGGAAAACATGTTATTTGGCCATGACAGTCGCTGTGAGTGGTACCTGGATGTGGTGTTCTGACACGGCATCACAGATGATATCTGGATGTACCTCAAACATTTTACACCATGGGAAATAGCCTAAAGACAGGAGGGTGATGTGCCACACATGACTACAGCATGTAAGTGTAGCTATGCTGCATTGAGACTACTGCCTGTTTAACATGTGTGTGGTAATGGCTATTCTGCATGTTATAATACAGATATGACAGTACTCTGTTCATGAGGGACCCCCATCTGTAGGGCCATCTGTGAACTGGTCAGTGTGTGCAACCATTTGTTTCCTGTGTTACACACTGAACACACATCTGTGCACAGCAGAAGCATAGTGTGAGGAATGCAGACAGTACATGATGATAGGGATGTGTTACTGCCATCACATCCCTGACTGGACATGTGTCACATGAGACAGTGGTATGACAGACACTGTCTGGGATTCCCAGTGACAAGCCAATAATGGGCAACTGTTCATAGCTGCTGGCACACGTCTACTACACATTGTACAGATGGCATGCAGTATATATGCATGTGTTGTGCTCCCTCTGCAAATGTATACCATCTGTTGTGTTGGGTTGATGGTGATATCTATGCATACTGTAGTAGGTAATCCTGTATGCTGTTGTGTTGGGTTGATGGTGTTATCTATGCATACTGTCGTAGGTAATACTGTATGCCGTTGTCTATCACTAAATCACTAAGCCATATGTGGGTTTAAACTGCAACACCATAGGCTGACTGGGTTGAGAGGTCCAGCAGAACCTCATATCCCACTTCAGCTGACCATGGCACTGGGCACTAGCACATCTGGGGCCCACCCTTGGACATCAACCTCTGTTGACTCTGCATCACCTTCTGGTGGTACCACCACTGAGGATGGAGCATGTATCCCCCCTGGGAGCAGGACCAGACAGGTACATGTCTGCTGTCGTGCGGTCCCAGATGTGTTGCATTGGTGGCTCACTAAGGGGTTCCAAAGCCAGATACGCCAGCTCAAGGGCGAAGTGTCACATTTACAGGGTGATGCTGCTCCTCCTGGACAGCCACCAGCACTGCCTCCTTTGCAGCTGTTTAGGTGCAGTGCAGTTGCCCATGGCTGGGGACCTCCATCCCACTGTTCCCATGGGCTTGTGAATGCCGAACACCCATCCTCGTCTGGGGTGTATCCCCCCACATTGGTCATATACCAACCCCGTATGCTGTCTTTTCTGTGATCCTACCCTACCTATCCTCCACAGCCATAACTACACTCCTTCCCCTACATCCGACCCTTACCTACAGAAACATAAGGCCCAATTGGCTCCTAGGACAACATCTGCCCTATACATAGCTGTCCATTTCACACATGTGCCCACTGGACACATGTAACCGTTGTAATATGCATCATAACATACTCCTGTTATCCTCACCCCTGTCCCTCAGGCGCATGATCTGGTATGCACATCACTCCTACATGGTCCAGGTACACTTGATGGTTACCCCATTTACTTTTATCATGATGATGATGTTGCACAGAGCACCTTGCAAGAGTACTGTTCACACATAATGATTGGACAGTTACTGTTAATGTACATTACATGCACAGAGTGATGTATATGGCCAATATACAACTATTTGCATGTATGAATGACACATGTCTGTCTGAGGGTGTCTTGAGATCACATAGAACAACACCACTACATAATACAAGCATTGCTGGTGTTTCCCATTTCATTCATTTGTAATGCTTTGTTGCCACATGGTATGGTCCTGATATATCTCTATAAATGTATGTACCTATATGCTGGACATAAACACTCACATATACATCTACATGATGGGATACATTCCTATACTGTTGAATGACTGCGCTGTATGATATGTTTGTGGTACTGTCAGTTGTCTGCATATCTGCCATGGCGTATTGGTAATTCGCATTAGCTGTGTGCGCAGGGTCCTGGTTTTGACCCTTGCAGGGGACGTTTATTTGGTTGCAGGGCAGAACAAGGC
This sequence comes from Protopterus annectens, assembly GCF_019279795.1. NCBI lineage: Eukaryota > Metazoa > Chordata > Ceratodontiformes > Protopteridae > Protopterus > Protopterus annectens. The sequence goes on along the minus strand of NC_056739.1, from coordinate 1,636,003,968 downwards.
CATTGGATACGGAGGGAGTATGGCACATTAAAGCAGTTGGGAGTGGGTGTGCGTGGGTTTGTGTGGTGTTAAGCACTGCTGACCTCTGGTTACAACTTCTTACACTCGATTAGCCTCTCCATTGCTTTACCAGTGCAATACACGCATACTGGTAGCCAAAAACACTTACACCCGCTCGCTCCTGCACTTGCAAATGCACCAAACATTGATGTTTGCATCTGGCACTTACACGCCTGGGTGGAAGCGAGGACCACAATATTACCTTGTGATGCCTATTACATCGGACTACATGACTACAGTATCAGGAATGGCTGCCCATTAGGTGATGGCATGGCGTTCGACTGTACGGAATCAGCGGCCTGTCCAGTGAATTAATCATATTATTTGTGTGTTCCTCATACAATCTGCTCCTATCTGGCTGATACATGGGAACTGAGACTCTTCAATACAGATAAGTAATTGGGTTTTGGGAGCCACATTCGTCAGCCGAGTCATGCTACTGCATACCTATTATAGGTTTACCACCTTTTCAATTGGCCAAGGTGGGACTTTAGGGTTAACACCTCTCCCACCTTGCGGGGGACAGTCCCTCTTTAGGTGGTTGTGGCCTGCAAAAATAATCAAGACATAGCAAATGTCCTGATTACAGGACAATATTATGTCCTACTTTTCTTTAATAGTTGCATAAAACAGTCATTTTATATATGAAACTTCTATATGTTATGTGAAGTAGCAAAAACAATTTAAATGTTACTAGAATAAGCATTTATTTGTGCAAATAAGTATAATTCTGTACTATGCATGGCTGTAGGCATGTTTTGTCCTGGAAAGTCTGACACTTCTACAGAACATGTCCCACGTTGGACATTTGAAAAGGTGGCAAGTCTATAGGACCTTTATGTAGAGACATCAGATTTAGCAGGGCAACACATACCCACAGCCAGTACAAAGGAGAGTACTTCACTGTTTTGCCTAAATAAAAGGTTATTCTTGTAGCATTATAGTTGCTTATACTGTGTCGTATAACATTTAGGTGTTTCAGATACAAAATAATTGTTTTATGCAACTACTACAGACAATATAGGAAATCTTTGTCCTAAATCACAGGACATTTGCCATAATTATAATTATTTTGCAGGGCACAACTGCCCAAATGGGAGTGTCCCTTGCAAAGGTGGACAGGTGGTAACCCTAACCCTATTATTCTATCATCTTTCTAAGGTAGTCAGCGGAACATGCACTTTCTCTCACTAGCAGACCTCTAATACGAATGGGGAAGAATGAACACTGAATCAGGGACACTGCATAACAACCTCAGGGACACATTTAGAAGTTTGATGCTATTAACCTGACACACTGACGGACCTAGAGCGCATATGTATTCAAGTACATTGTTTGAGGTACATGCTGTTTATGACTCTTACATGTTGTCATTATCCATTACGTGTATTCTGCCACCTTTCCTCCTAATATCACTAGTTCTAGGAGGGCTTAGTTGGGACTGAGTTAGATTCTGATTCATAATCACGGACATCCCTGGTAGTCAGGGACAGTTCAATTATATGGTCCCTATGTGTTCCCCAATGGTTTACGGACTATCCAGTAGATGTGCTCTTAAGGTTTGGGAGGTATGGGCATTTGCTATACCCACATCGGAATATTACTTACATCCATGGGGTGGTCCTAATACAACTCTGCCAGCCAACACCCAGGCCCATAATCGCATACCCCTAGTTCCCAAACCTGCCACTCCTCTACAGTTCTCATACTTACTGTGGGCGCAGGTGGGGTATAAACACACCCCTACACACTGCCCACTCTCCCTGTGTTGGGTCACATGTCGTACGTTGTGTCAAGCCATGTGTTATCAGGCTTGCACAACCTACTGGTTTGTGTACAGCTACATCCTGGTCGCAGCAATCTTTACAGGGCTTGGCTTCAAGAACAAAATTTTTGGTGTCCCACAAGGGACATCGCTGTCCATGTTTAAAGTGTAGACCTTGTAGATCTCTCCCACTGGTAGTTTCCTGCTGGTGGTCTGGGAAGCAGTGGTGTATTTATCTTTATTGCATGTCTGTATGTCTCAACAGCCTAGCTGGGATGGTGGGAGGTAGACGTTTGTTTATTGGACCTCCCACCAACATATGTCCGGACTGAACATATGTTACCCGTAACTGCTGTAACATAACCTAGGTATATACATGTGTATATTTACTGTAATATATATATATATATATATATATATATATATATATATATATATATATATATATGTATATATATATATATATATTTACATTAATATATACAGATATATCTGCATATGTATGCATACATGTATATTCATATCTTGCTGTATATATATATATATATATATATATATATATATATATATATATATATATATATATAAAATCTAACAAAATATGGGTCTATGGTTGTCTGCATATGTATAGAGTCATATGTGGGTATGTATTGTATTCTTTCTCTGTATGTATACATTCATACTACGGCGAGGGAGAAGCATATCTCTATCTTGCTATGGGTACATATACACACACATAGCTCTACTTATATATGTCTACATCTCGTTATTCCATTCCATGCCACATAGATTACACTTTGCTTTAGTGGGTCTCGCAGTGGGTGTGGCTGCTCTTTGGGCGAGGCCTCTGCCCAATGAACACATTCGCTTGCATCCCCAGGGCTGTCCATATTGCCCAGCATCAGCCAACACCTGCACACCTAGACCCATAAGTAGCTACCCTTAATTCCCCCACCCTTGCCTTCTCAACAGCACCCATCCTTACTCTGGGACTTAGTGATATTTGGACACACCACTACACGCTGCCAACTCTCCACTTCACGGAACCCATTTCATACAATTGCCTTGGCCCATGGCTAATCTGTGTTACCCACCCTTTTATTTTGAGTCTGTATACACTGCGGACAAAATGGATGATCTATCGCATTCCATGGTTTGGCCAGTTTTTAGGGTGTCCCACAAGGGATGCTCCAGTATGTGTTCCATGATTAGAATCCACGGGTTTACTGGGCCACCCCCCCCCCAGATGTATCATGCTTGTGGTCTGGGGAGCAGTGGGCACTTTACATTGCTTGCATGTATAGTTCCCATGTCCGGCTGTAGGGGGGGGGGGTGGAAGGGCATGCTGGGTGTATCATGTGTCTTGCCTGGGCTCCTCACTTCCATTGCCATAGCCTGTGAACAAATGTCATTCCTGTGTGCTTTTTCCTATCATAGCTGTATATCTCTATATTTCTACGCGCACACACACACACACACACACACACACACACACATATATATATATATATATATATATATATATATATATATGTATTTATATATGTACATATATGTGTGTGTATATATATATATATATATGTGTGTATATATATATATATATATATATATATATATATATATATATATATATATATATATATGTCTGCAACTATATATATATATATATATATATATATATATACATATCTATATATATATATATATATATATATATATATATATATATATATATATATATATATATATTTATATGTGTGTGTGTGTGTGTGTGTATATATATATATATATATATTATATATATATATAGATATATATATATAGATATATATATATATATATATATATATATATATATATATATATATATATATATGTATGTATATATGGAAACACTTTATAACCTCGAATTACTGAAATGTCAATTTCCAGTATCTCGAGACTATAAAGCCGAATGTTAAAAATAGCGAAAGGTCATAATCGCGAACTCGAATATATGTCAAATTCGCGGTTATGACCTTACATTGCGTAATGTCCGGGATGGTGTTTTCATGGTGCGCGGTGGCCTGTGTGGATGTAGGTGTTATGTCAGGTAAATATTTTCTAAGGGTTTTGAGTGGGAGTTAGAGTATATGTGAGTGTGCTGATGCGTTTGATGTGTGTGTGAGGGTTCGGAGAATGTGTGTGTGTGAGTTGGCTTTTGTTTTGTGTTTGTACGATCTCGGAGTTAGTATATATAAGTAGTGGGGTGTGGGGGGTGCAGACCCCACATGGGGGGGTGCAGGGGGGCTTGTCCCCTATTTATGTGTGTATGAGTTGTGTATGTGTGTAGTTTTGTTTGTTTATGTTGTGATGTGGGTGTTGTGGTGTATGTGTGGTATAGTGTGTGCAGTGTTTTCGGTGTTGTGAATTTTGCGTTTTTTTTGTGTCGGTGTTTTGTGGATTCGAGATACTGAAATTCGATATTTCAGTATTTTGAGGTTATAAAGTGAATCCATATAGATATATATCCGAGATATATAGATATATAGATCCGAGAGAGGATCCGTGACCATTACTATAGTATAGCTAGGAGAGAAGAATACAATGCGTTATCAAAACATATCATGAAATATGGTGAATCGCATACTTTTATGTTTCAAATCTTACACATACAATATGTAAATATGAGGTTGGGTAATATAACCAATGATACGGAGTATGCTGAACTGGAATGGATATTTAGGCTTGGTGCGCATCGTGGCATGGGGCTAAACGATTCCGTTTCACTTAAACCAGCCTTAAAGGCTAGGAAACTGAAATGATGTTTGTTATCATTTTCCACTGTTGGTCATATTTTATCAACAATATTCAAATATTTGTTTGATTGTAGATTAATATTAATTATGCCATCTATATAGTTATTTTATATTCATATTGTTTAGCATAGAATGTGAAGTAATGGAGCCCAGTGGATAACTCCATGTGGTTGGTTCAAAGCAACGACAGGGCTGTCTGGTTATAGGTGCATATATGATTTGACCATTAACTTCTTTGAATGAATAACGGAAATCATACATGTATTATACACAGCTGAATGAGTCGTTTAACAGTCTGCTTATATCAGGTTCTATAATTTATGCATACAATATTTGGTTTATTCCAGTATGATAACAGGAATATGGAGTTAGACCAACCCAGCCTCTTCAGATGTTGACCAAGAAGGCATATGCATACATTACCGTTGCGTATATTATCGCAATGACATGAGTTTACGCTATTACTAGCATTATGTAGGGCCTGTAGCGGAAGTCACAGAGGAAGACGGACAGCATTAGAATTGCACAGAGTAGCTGCCGTCTTCATTATTTATATTTTTCTTTATCACTTGTTGATTATGCAAGGAGACTTGAATACTATGGGCTATGTTAGCGTTTAGCATTGGGATTATTTTGAATATTTATTGAACAGTGAAATGCAAATCTATGGAGGTATGTGACTCTGTTTAACCAGCATGTCAAATGTATTTTAAGTGTCAGATTCCTCACACAAGCTCTGATACGATGATTCCAAGTACAGCTTTTGACTTAATTGATATGTAGTTATTTATTTTAAGGCTTGTTTTAAAAGATGCTGATTTTAATACAATGCCTTTGTCATAGGCAATGTTTTTATGTCTTCTGTCGTAGTAGCGCTTTAAATGTGAAATTGATGTGTTAGAGGTGTAATTAATTGAGTTGATTAATCAAAGCACATGGTATAAGAACCTCTGCATTTGAAATAGTTGCATTCATACGTCTGATGAAGCGGGGGGACCCGTGAAAGCGCTTACGTTGTTTTTTGTGTTTTTACTGTCGTTTATATTAAAGCTGACTATCGTCAAGTGGCTCCTTGGATTTATTTGAAGCTGAGTTTTGCCAGACAACCTAGAATCGTGGTTTTTATGCTGCACTTTGCTGTTGGTTTTTTCGTATATATATATATATATATATATATATATATGAATACATATACATCTGTGTGTCTGTAAACCAATACATTCCCCACTCATACGCACTTACACATGCGTAATGGTGTTTATATATGCTTCACCAGCATACTAGTGCCTTATTCATTATGACACCGACACTTCACTCCAGTTATCTTATAATCGGTATTTAGCACGTTATACAGTGGACAGATGTCGCAATATGTTCAGGTACAGATTACCGATGGTAATTGGAATGTGATACAGTGTGAATCGACCCATCCCTCTTCTGCACAGCCTATTATTCCACCTACTGTCGATGTTTGTATGTGCACATTCCTATTATTTATGTCAGCAAATGGAATGCATGTGTTACAGAGAATGTACTTCAACATATTGTTGTCTGCATGTGTTTATGCATATATACCAATTACGAACTAGCTGACTTCCACGGGGCAGTCCATTAGAACCTGGCCATTCAACCCTGACACGCCTGGATCCATATTTGCATACCCGTAGTTCCTCCACCCTACCCATGTTG
>NC_056739.1:1635965156-1635992656 GCF_019279795.1 Protopterus annectens | reverse complement strand
CACTACAATGGAATGCAGGCACAGGGTTTTAAATGTCATTTGTTTGAGGGAGGGGACTCAATATTCAGCCTTTGTGTTTACTTTTTATTTTGGTGTTTGCAAAACTGTCTTGTATGCTTTGCATACATTTCAGTATCCACGGGCACTGACAGGAGTGATTATTATGAGAGGCAGGCTGTACTAGTCAGCATTTTAGGTTGTGCATATGCAGCTGACGTTCACGCCTCTGTGCAGCACTTAGGCATGCCCCCTGCACTCGCGCACATTTCCTATGCACGTGGACGTTGCAGCAGCGCGCCTTCATTAATATGCATGTGGTGCTGCTGTGCCATCTCTACGCCACATGGTCGGTGCAAGGCTAACGCTGTCCTTGCACCGAGCTTCATGAATCCCGGGGAGAGTGTTTTATTTTTCCCAAGTTTAGGAAGGGAAGAGGTTAAGCTCAGCCCTGGTAAAGCTGTAATTGCTGTTTCTAAATTATCTGATACTGATTGTTTACACTATGATAAAGCTAAATAATGTTTATTGGAATGTTGTAAGTTAACACCCGAAGTTTATAGAAAAAAGTTTCATGAGCACAGATGCAAGGCAGATGAATGTGTATGTGATTATATTGCTTAGTTAAGCACTTATTTTCAAAGGTGGGTGAGTGGGTGTCAGGTCACCACTTTTGAAAGACTGGCAGACCTTTTGGTGAGGGAACAAGCCCTTAATACTTTGCCTGAGGACATCAGAATCTGATTGGCAGACAGGGAGTGTAACTCTGTAGATGACCTGGGGAGAAAAGGGGATCCCTACTTAGCAAGCAGAGCATCACAGCACATGAAGGGGATAGCCAGTGCTGCACATGGATATAAGGGAGCACATGGTGGGGAGCCTATACCACTCCAACAGAGTCCACCAGTAACAGGGAAAGCACTAGTTCAGGTACATAGCCAGGATCAAGGTTTACATGTTTTAAATGTAACCAGTGAGACCATGTAGCATACAGATGTCCACAGAAGCAAGATGGGGGAAAAAAGGTGGTGAAGCCAGCAAGTAGAGAATAACAGAATGCCTCTGGTGAGTTGTCTGGAGATAACGGGTACAAAACTATCACCAGAATTTGTATCCTATCTTAGTGGATGGAATACAGTCCACTGCTAAGAGAGACACAGCTTCTGACATAACCATTGTGAAGCCTGCAGTGGTTAAAGAGGAGCAGTACTTGCTTGGGCTGTCCACTCTAGTTGGCGCTTTAGGAGAGACCCCATTCCAAATATGTTTGGCCAGAGTTTACCTTGAGAGGGTGGAAGAAGAAGGAAGCAAGAAGATGTTTTGAGGCTATCTCTGCAGATGTATTGATATGGAATGATTTTGATAATGCAGTATCTTGTGTGCATGCAGTTACATGCAGTCAGGCCTGGAGACAGGCATGTGGATCTTGTAGCCTCAGGAGACTCAGACAGACCCCACACATGAAGGTGGGACTGGTGATTTGGCTATTTCAGGGAGGGAGCTACTATGTAACAGTGAGCCTGAAGGTGAGCCACAGCTGGACAGGGTGACTGCAAGGGTAGAGGTGAGTGGTAGTACCCAGGCTGACAGTGAGACACTGCTGTTAGAAGATACCAAACTTTCTATGGAAGGGGAGTTAGCAAGGGTCACAAAGATAGAGTTAAGATAGGTTCAGCTCTCGGACCCTATATTATGAGGCTTGAGGGAGGTAGTTAAGAAGGCACCTGATTCTCAAGGAAAAGAGGATTCTCTATACTGGAACAAAGGGTTACTGTATAGAGATTGGACCCCTAAGGGAGGGCTACAGGGTGAGGTAATACAGCAGTTGGTCATGCCCACAGCCTACTATCTGGCACTTCTAGCCATAGCCCATGATATTCTTTTTTTCAGGTCATATGAGCATAAAGTGTACCAAAAGACATATTATGCAGAACTTTTACTGAACTGGGATTGCAAGGGATGTAACAGGGTACTGTAGGACCTGTGAGCAGTGCCAAAAAGTAGGCAAGGCAGGAGACCAGCTCCTTTGATGCCTTTGTCTGTGATTAAGGAGCCATTTCAGAGCATATCTAAGGATATTCTGGGGGCCTCTGTGTATTCTAAGTTCCACAGGGAGGAAGTATATGCTGGTGGTAGTAGATTATGCTACTAAATACCCTGAGGTGGTGGCTCTGTCCTCCATCAAGACAGAGAAGGTGGCAAATGCTTTATCAGAGATTTTCAGCCAGGTAGGTTTCTTGAGAGAAATACTGACTGACAGAGATGTCAATTTCATATCAGACCTGCTGGCTTGTCTGTGGGAGCACTGTGGAGTAAAGCACCTAAAGACCACACTGTACCACCTCCAGACTAATTGTCTTGCACAGAGGTTAACCTGTACACCAAAAGCCATGCTATGGGCATTTGCAGACAAGTTTAAGAGAGAGAGCGGGATAAATATTTGTCCAATGTGCTGTTTGCATACTGAGAGGTACCCCAGCAATCCACAGGTTTTTCACCCTTTGAGTTGCTGTATGGGCATAGGGTGAGAGGGGACTTTAGATCTGATTCATGATGATGAGTGGGAGGGTGAGCCTGACTCCCACATGGAGTCTGTTGTGCTATATGTCCTAAACCTCAAGACAAGGCTTACAGATCTCATGGGCTTGGCCCAGGAGAACCTGACAAGAGCCCAAAAGCAGAAAAAGGTCTGTTATGATAGGAATACTTAAGCCTGAGAGTATGCTGTGGGACAGCAGGTTATGGTGCTCATTCCTCTCAGACACAATAAGCTGCATGCAGCTTGGGATGGACCCTTCAAAGTGGTGAGGAAGGTCAGTTATGTTAACTGCATGGTAAACTTGCTGGGCAGGAGGCAGTGGCACAAATTGTACCATGTTAACATGATGAAACCTTACTATGATAGGGAAACCCTGGTGCTGAGTATTTGCAGTGGATGGTAGGAGGAGTCTGAGGAGTATCTAGTGACTGATCTCCTCAGTGAGGCTCAGACAGACACCAAAATGGAAGGGGTAGCAATTTCCTAGTGGCTATCTCCTACCCAGGTTTGAGAAATCTGAGTAGTGTTACAGAAGTCTGGTGGCATGTACACTAGAAAAGCTGGGTGCTGGGTGCACCCACCAGGTGCAGCACCATATGGATACAGGATCCCAAAAGGCTATCAAACAGGCCCCTTACAGGGTGCCTGAGCAAGTCACACAGACTCTGAGGGAGAAGATATAGGAAATGTTGGAAATGGCAGTAATCCAGGAATCCAGCAGTTACTGGGCCTCCCAAGTAGTGGTGCTGGTATCAAAGAAAGATGGCAGCACCAGGTTCTGTGTGCAGTACAGAAAACTAAACAGCCAGTGTCAGATGCTGACCCCATGCCTAGAACAGATGAAGCCTTAGAGCAGCTGGGTGGGGCTAAGTATCTGACCACTATTGATCTGAGCAAGGGCTACTGGCAGGTGCCTCTGACTTCCACCACTAGAAAGAGGTCAGCCTTTGTGATTCTTTTCGGATTACATAAGTTCATGATGATGCCATTTGGGATGAAAATTCTTCAGTAACCTTCCAGAGGCTGGTAGATTGTATCCTAGCAACAGCAGGAGATTATGCCCTTGATTACCTGGACAATATTGCTATCCACAGCGATTCCTAGTAAGAGCAACTTCTGCATGCGAGGGAGGTCCTGGGCAGACAGCAAAGGGCAGGGTTGACCATTAAGACCACTAAGTGTCAGGTGGGTATGGCAGAGGTCTCCTACCCAGGGCATAGAGTAGGGAGTGGTAATATCAGACCAGAACTTGCCAAAGTGGAAGCTATTCAGGCATAGCCTGCCCCTGTTACCGAAAAGCAGGTGAGGGCATTCTTGGGGACAGTGGGATACTATAGGAAGTTTGTTCCCACTTATAGTACAATAGTTACTCCGCTTACAGGCTGATGAGGAAAAACAGACCAGATAAGGTAGTGTAGAACATAGCCTGTTAACAGGCATTCCAAAAGATTAAAGGGGCATTGGGAGGACCCCTTGTTTTACTCGGTCCAGATTACAGCAAAGAATTTGTTGTACAGGTGGATTCTTTGAAACATAGGATGGGGGTTGTAGTCAGCCAGGTTTCCTCAGAGAGAGAAGAGCACCCAGTTGAATATCTCAACTGTAGACTCCAACACAGGGAAGAATGTTATGCAGTTGTAGAAAAAGAATATCTTGTCATAATATGGGCAATGCAGAAACTTCAGCCCTATCTGTATGGAAGGAAATTTACTGTGCTTACAGACCACAATCCCTTAACATGGCTACATCAAGCCAGCCAAAAAAATGCCAAATTATTAAAGTGGACCCTAGGGTTGCAGGCATATGACATGACAGTGCAGCACCATAGTGGGGTCAGTAATGCTAGTGCAGATGGGCTATGAAGACAGGGTATGAGTTAATGTATTCCCAGACAGGCTCATTCCTATCAACAGCAATTCTTGAGGATCACTTGAAAATCTAGCTTTAGTCCTCAAAGGGGGGAAGATGTGTTGATGTGAGGTAGTCCCAGCTATGCCAGAGAGACTAGGGCAGTGCATGTGTAACATATGCCAGCATAGCTAGCTGGAGTTTTATAAATAATTTTATGTCATCTGTATATCAAACTGATTGGTACAGAAGCTTGTGTTAAGAATGCATTTGTAAAGCTGCTTGTGCTAAAAATGTATCAACAGTGGGTGATGTGGGACAGAAAAGAAATATGCAAGTATGTCAGGCTGCATTGTGGTAAACAGTGAAATGAATATATGCTAACAGAGGATGCTGGAAGGGAAGGGGTTAAGCTCAGACCAGCTTACCTTGGGAAAATTGTTTGAAATTAAATTACTTGATATAAACCATAAATATTGTATCTCTCAGCTCAGAATGCAGCCAGATATGTAATGTCTGTGAAAACAAGGACTAGGAATCCTGCTGCATTGTCTTTAGTGGTGAACTAATTTCTGCTCTGTAAGGATGGAAGTGCTAAAAGGGCTTTATAGCTTCCAGATGCTGTAACACATATTAGCAAAGCTCTATGTGTATATAGTGTGGTACATATGTGCAATATCCTGGCTCAGCTTCTAGTAAAGGGGGGAAATGTTGGAACCACAGAGTCAGGTGACCATATGTGATGTCATTCTGTAATCCAGCACTGAAATGATGCTTTAATACTAGATGAGACAAAAGTCTCTGGGCAGTCTGTTTGTGAAACCTGATGAGAAAGACCACTCACCCATATCACCTTGCCTTGTTATATTAAGTAAATAAGGAACAGTAGTGATTGTTTACTCAGCCAGGAAAGTAAAGTAAGATTAGTTAGGTATTGTTTTTCTGTGTGAATCTATCCATCTGTGTTATTATTTTATAACTCCTGTGAGTGAAACTCTGTATAGAGGTATTCAGTATTGTCCTGTTTTCTTTTTATTATTTATTCATAGGTTCATAGGTTCATAGGTTCATAGGTTCATACTAGGCTATCTGCCCAAGGGCATTTATAAGCCTAGCCCATAGTTATTTGGCTTTCGCCACCCCTTTAGTTTGAATAAAACTATGCCTATTATTTTGCTGTGCCTCTGTCAAGCAGTGACACTGAAGTAATCCCTGGGGTATATCTGCGATCCCCCATCCATTGGTCAAGATTCCTCTTGAACAAGGCCAGCAGGTGCTCTGCCTCACTTGTGCAGGGATTTTGTTCCACAGCATGGGAGTTAAGCTGGGTGATGAATCTGTCCCTCCAGCATGTTCTATTAATAACCGTGTCAAGGTTTAAGTCTCGGCCTTGTGGTTCTGAGGGATCTAGATTTTTGAGGTGAAGCATATTCATCAAATCAGGGTTTGACATGGCCTTATATATGTCAGGCACCCAGGTCACCTCTGAGCAAGCGGTGTATGAGACTGAATAGAGCTGGAGTTCTTTCAGTCGGGCAGCATAAGACATATATTTTTGAGACCCTTTATCCTTTTGGTGAGGAACTTTTGGGGCCTTTCCAGCTGCTGCAGGTGTCTGGTCAGATACATTCCTGAATGGGGCATTGTGCTCAATCATAGGTCTAATGAGTGATGAGTACAGGAGGCGATGACCTCCTTGATCTAGATGTGAATCCCTTCATGATCAGGTAGGCAATGTAGAAGGTTTTCTAACTACTTTGCAACATGAGTGTCAACGAAGGCTACTGTCAACCTGGGTCCCCAGATCCCTGATGACTTCTTCTGTGCTCAGTGGATTGCCACCTATATAGGTAGCTATGGGTAACCTTGTTTTTCCGGAAGGAGTATGACTATGCATTTCTTGGCATTTCTCTTAACTTTAGGCCATGGCTCTGGCACCAGTTATCCGTTTCTGTGAGGCCCTTCTGAAGGATATCTGTGATCAGGATGTGTTTTCGACTATGGCGCCCAGTTTGCAGTCATCTGCAAACTTTGTCAGCCATAACCCTCCTGTCAGGTTTGCTTACTTCAGAAAGTAGATGCCGAACAGAAGAGTGGACCCAGGACTGAGCCCTGTGGGACACCACTTCTGTGACAGGCTTTGAGTCTGACATGGCTCCAGCAACTCTGACCCTGTGGGTTCTGTCACTTAGCCAGTTTGGTAAACCCATCTTGTGATGTATGGGTTTACATTCAAGCTGATGAGTTTCTTGATGATACCTGATGGGAGTATTGTGTCGAAGGCCTTTGCCAGGTCAAGGTAGGCTGTATGGACTGCCTTTCCCTCATCAATGGCCTTGGTGACTGTCTTCGAAAAAAGTCAACCAAGTTTAAAAGGCATGATCTGCCTTTGACAAAGCCAAACTGGGTTGGATCCAAAGTTTTTCCTGCAAGTTCCCTATGTCTTTATTTATGAGTTCCATTATGATGATCTTCTCCATGGCTTTGCAGATAAGGCTTGTCAAGCTAATGGGACGGTAATTTCCAGGGTCGGAATTGGAGCCACCGCCCTTGTGAAGTGGGACCACAGTCACTGGCACATGCGCCACTCCTTGGAGTGCACGTATCCTGAGGTGAGGCTAAAGATTAAACAGCTGTCCTAACTGCAGGTTTAATTCCTCATTGAGTTCATGGAGCACACAGCCGGGGACACCATCCCGGTCCCATGGATGCTGTGTTTTGCTTTGGAAGGCAGCTCTCACCTGGGCGTTGGAGATGTTTGGGGGCTACAATCCTCTGGGTATAGATATCTCTCCTTTTGGGGGGGGAGGAGGGAGATGGTTTGCACTGAACCTGTCAGCCAGTATGTTGGCAATGTGTGTAGGTTCAGTAATCTTCACATCATTTTGAACTAATTCTGAGCATATCTGGGAGTTTCCTCCTAGGTTTCTAAACATAGCTTCAAAGAAGGGCCGCCCTTATGATTGTCTTTTGAGTCCTATGGCGATTTTTCTCTCCAAAATTTGCCTTGGATGATTTTATGAGAGCTCTTAGCTTTTTACTTATAATGATCAAAGGTGTCTTACCTTTCAAGGATTTTTGCTCTATCTTGTAGTAGCTTCCTCGCTTTTGTTGTAGAGCTTGTTTGTAATGGCTGGGGTCCACCAGACTGGACGCTTGCCTTTGGTACAAAGGAGTCTTAGTTTTGTTTGGGATTGCCTGATCCATGTGCAGTCCTGTAGGTGCTGGTAGAAGGCATTTGTGAAGTGATTCAGCCGGTTTTGAGTAATGCTTTACCACTGGCTCCAGGGGCCTTAAAGGAGACCACACACTAGTTTTGAAGTGTGAAGTCAGCTTTTGAGAAGTTTTTCACTGTGGTCTTTTTGTTGTTTCAGGTAGGGGCGGGATGGGGACCTCCAGCGAGATTGGTTATGATCTGATCTCACCAGTGAGGGTATACTTCCGGTGTTGAACATTGTGATCCCATGTTCGTGATGATGAGATCAAGTATGTTTTCTCCTCTTATTGGGGGATGGTGACTAGGATATTCTGGGGGCCTCTGTGTATTCTAAGTTCCACAGGGAGGAAGTATATGCTGGTGGTAGTAGATTATGCCTGAGGTGGTGGCTCTGTCCTCCATCAAGACAGAGAAGGTGGCAAATGCTTTATCAGAGACTTTCAGCCAGGTAGGTTTCTTGAGAGAAATACTGACTGACAGAGATGTCAATTTCATATCAGACCTGCTGGCTTGTCTGTGGGAGCACTGTGGAGTAAAGCACCTAAAGACCACACTGTACCACCTCCAGACTAATTGTCTTGCACAGAGGTTAACCTCTACACCAAAAGCCATGCTATGGGCATTTGCAGACAAGTTTAAGAGAGAGAGCGGGATAAATATTTGTCCAATGTGCTGTTTGCATACTGAGAGGTACCCCAGCAATCCACAGGTTTTTCACCCTTTGAGTTGCTGTATGGGCATAGGGTGAGGGGCGACTTTAGATCTGATTCATGATGATGAGTGGGAGGGTGAGCCTGACTCCCACATGGAGTCTGTTGTGCTATATGTCCTAAACCTCAAGGCAAGGCTTACAGATCTCATGGGCTTGGCCCAGGAGAACCTGACAAGAGCCCAAAAGCAGAAAAAGGTCTGTTATGATAGGAATACTTAAGCCTGAGAGTATGCTGTGGGACAGCAGGTTATGGTGCTCATTCCTCTCAGACACAATAAGCTGCATGCAGCTTGGGATGGACCCTTCAAAGTGGTGAGGAAGGTCAGTTATGTTAACTGCATGGTAAACTTGCTGGGCAGGAGGCAGTGGCACAAATTGTACCATGTTAACATGATGAAACCTTACTATGATAGGGAAACCCTGGTGCTGAGTATTTGCAGTGGATGGTAGGAGGAGTCTGAGGGGTATCTAGTGACTGATCTCCTCAGTGAGGCTCAGACAGACACCAAAATGGAAGGGGTAGCAATTTCCTAGTGGCTATCTCCTACCCAGGTTTGAGAAATCTGAGTAGTGTTACAGAAGTCTGGTGGCACGTACACTAGAAAAGCTGGGTGCTGGGTGCACCCACCAGGTGCAGCACAATATGGATACAGGATCCCAAAAGGCTATCAAACAGGCCCCTTACAGGGTGCCTGAGCAAGTCACACAGACTCTGAGGGAGAAGATATAGGAAATGTTGGAAATGGCAGTAATCCAGGAATCCAGCAGTTACTGGGCCTCCCAAGTAGTGGTGCTGGTACCAAAGAAAGATGGCAGCACCAGGTTGTGTGTGCAGTACAGAAAACTAAACAGCCAGTGTCAGATGCTGATCCCATGCCTAGAACAGATGAAGCCTTAGAGCAGCTGGGTGCGGCTAAGTATCTGACCACTATTGATCTGAGCAAGGGCTACTGGCAGGTGCCCTTGACTTCCACCACTAGAAAGAGGTCAGCCTTTGTGATTCTTTTCGGATTACATAAGTTCATGATGATGCCTTTTGGGATGAAAATTCTTCAGTAACCTTCCAGAGGCTGGTAGATTGTATCCTAGCAACAGCAGGAGATTATGCCCTTGATTACCTGGACAATATTGCTATCCACAGCGATTCCTAGTAAGAGCACCTTCTGCATGTGAGGGAGGTTCTGGGCAGACAGCAAAGGGCAGGGTTGACCATTAAGGCCACTAAGTGTCAGGTGGGTATGGCAGAGGTCTCCTACTCGGGGCATAGAGTAGGGAGTGGTAATATCAGACCAGAACTTGCCAAAGTGGAAGCTATTCAGGCATAGCCTGCCCCTGTTACCAAAAAGCAGGTGAGGGCATTCTTGGGGACAGTGGGATACTATAGGAAGTTTGTTCCCACTTATAGTACAATAGTTACTCCGCTTACAGGCTGATGAGGAAAAACAGACCAGATAAGGTAGTATAGAACATAGCCTGTTAACAGGCATTCCAAAAGATTAAAGGGGCATTGGGAGGACCCCTTGTTTTACTCGGTCCAGATTATAGCAAAGAATTTGTTGTGCAGGTGGATTCTTTGAAACATAGGATGGGGGCTGTAGTCAGCCAATTTTCCTCAGACAGAGAAGAGCACCCAGTTGAATATCTCAACTGTAGACTCCAACACAGGGAAGAAAGTTATGCAGTTGTAGAAAAAGAATATCTTGTCATAATATGGGCAATGCAGAAACTTCAGCCCTACCTGTATGGAAGGAAATTTACTGTGCTTACAGACCACAATCCCTTAACATGGCTACATCAAGCCAGCCAAAAAAATGCCAAATTATTAAAGTGGACCCTAGAGTTGCAGGCATATGACATGGCAGTTCAGCACCATAGTGGGGTCAGCAATGCTAGTGCAGATGGGCTATGAAGACAGGGTATGAGTTAATGTATTCCCAGACAGGCTCATTCCTATCAACAGCAATTCTTGAGGATCACTTGAAAATCTAGCTTTAGTCCTCAAAGGGGGGAAGATGTGTTGATGTGAGGTAGTCCCAGCTATGCCAGAGAGACTAGGGCAGTGCATGTGTAACATATGCCAGCATAGCTAGCTGGAGTTTTATAAATAATTTTATGTCATCTGTATATCAAACTGATTGGTACAGATGCTTGTGTTAAGAATGTATTTGTAAAGCTGCTTGTGCTAAAAATGTATCAACAGTGGGTGATGTGGGACAGAAAAGAAATATGCAAGTATGTCAGGCTGCATTGTGGTAAACAGTGAAATGAATATATGCTAACAGAGGATGCTGGAAGGGAAGGGGTTAAGCTCAGACCAGCTTACCTTGGGAAAATTGTTTGAAATTAAATTACTTGATATAAACCATAAATATTGTATCTCTCAGCTCAGAATGCAGCCAGATATGTAATGTCTGTGAAAACAAGGACTAGGAATCCTGCTGCATTGTCTTTAGTGGTGAACTAATTTCTGCTCTGTAAGGATGGAAGTGCTAAAAGGGCTTTATAGCTTCCAGATGCTGTAACACATATTAGCAAAGCTCTATGTGTATATAGTGTGGTACATATGTGCAATATCCTGGCTCAGCTTCTAGTAAAGGGGGGAAATGTTGGAACCACAGAGTCAGGTGACCATATGTGATGTCATTCTGTAATCCAGCACTGAAATGATGCTTTAATACTAGATGAGACAAAAGTCTCTGGGCAGTCTGTTTGCGAAACCTGATGAGAAAGACCACTCACCCATATCACCTTGCCTTGTTATATTAAGTAAATAAGGAACAGTAGTGATTGTTTACTCAGCCAGGAAAGTAAAGTAAGATTAGTTAGGTATTGTTTTCCTGTGTAAATCTATCCATCTGTGTTATTATTTTATAACACCTGTGAGTGAAACTCTGTATAGAGGTATTCAGTATTGTCCTGTTTTCTTTTTATTATTTATTATTAAATTTATTTAAACTTTTCATTGTGCCTGGTCTTTTAGAGAATATTTTAACTTTTAAGACTACTTTTATTTATTTGGTGACAATGCGGTCATTCGTGAAAGTCTTGCTGCATTGGTCAAACATTACCATTTGTATTAGTATTAATTTCACTCAGTATAATTGGTTACCCTTGTAAGAGCCTTAGAATAGCTGCCTGGTTGCAGTGGAGCTATCTTATAGTCAGGGCAGAGATGGTAGGGCTGGTAACATGTGCCAGCCTTTCCCAGGTGTGTGTGTGTGTGTGTGTGTGTGTGTGTGTGTGTGTGTGTGTGTGTGTGTGTGTGTGTGTGTGTGTGTGTGAAAATCAAATCTCAAAGAGTGTGTACATCAGCTAATTGGGACAGGGACACAGAGCTCCTTAGTGGTCAATGTGGATTCTTATTTGGGGCCTGGAGAGAGAGAGAGAGAGATTCCAGCCCCAGGACTGGAGTGTATTCCCTGCGTGCTCTTAAGGGAAATTGTGCTTGGTGCAGAGAGCTGCATCTGGAAATACTGTGTGTGTCTATTTCTCTCAAAGTGAACATTCCCCCACCAGTGTCTGTGGTGAAGATTGAGGCTTCTTGAAGGGATGTCACAAGTTTCATCATCATGATATAATTCAGACTCAATTACTCTAGTTGATTCTTGTAATACTCTATAGGGATAAAACAACTTCTTTTAAATCATTTATTTCAGTTTTCACATTTATACTAGTGGTATTACCTTCACTATTAATAACACAGAATTTAGCAATGTGACCCCATCCCCATAATTGAAACAAATTATCACATTACTTGCTTCATTTTGTTTCACTGGAGTCAATTACATTTCTTACTGCAGTTTCAGACTTAGAAGTCAACAGTTCTGAATTAAACATTGTGTTATTAACTAATAATCATTCTATTAAAGTTACTAACTTCTTGAGTTATTTTATTTCGAAAGATCTTTAGTAAATATGACCATTTTAAATAGTGACATCAGTACGCATGCAATAATAGAAAAGACAATGCATTATTCTCATGCAGTATACATATATATTTTCTTTTTAACCAATTTTATTCACTTCAGCATTACATAGCACTTACTCAATTCCTGCTTGACAATGAATTTCACTCCTTCTCCCAAATATATCTCATATACTATTTCTTTATTTATATCTGTTTTACTCCTTCCATTTTCTAAAGATCCCACTTTCAGTTCTTTTATCTTGTTAACAATATTCAGTATTCAGTTACAGTTGTTTTAGATTTTGATTTCCAATCATTTTTTAGTTAAAATAATTTGCTCGCTCAACATTGCTGAGAAAGTACTGCTTTGAGAATTTTTAAAAATCTACCGGCTCACTACAAACCTCCCCCCCAAAAAAAATATTCCTGTTACCTGTCTCTTTCCCATTACATCTCTAGCATTTGCTATCAACATGAGGAAAAGTTATCTGAAGTCAGCTGTGATATAAATATACTGATGCGCACACTTCTATGTAAAAATTCTGAAGCTGCATACCTGGGAGTCATGCAGATATCTTCACAATGTTTCATTGTAAGTTATATTTAAAATCACTCTTCTCAATCTTTTCTAACCTCTTCTGCTTGACTGTTATACTTATTATGCAATCTTTTATATGTCTGTTCCAGACTGAAGTAAAAAGCCATCTGTTTTTTTTTTGTCATTTAGTACATTAATATCCCTTTCTTACAGTTTGTGGGATTACTTTGCAGTATCCATTTTATTATGTTGACAGCAAATGTTCCTGTAATATTGTTCACAGACAATTATAACATTTCATTTTTTCTGTGTTAATTAGGATCTAGGACAAGCTTTAAGTATGCTTAAATAATATGTGTCCTTACTGGTTTATCTCCATTAAAAGTCCATTTATAAAATATATTTCCTTGTACTTCATAGGTTAAACCACCTAGGGCCAAAAGCTCTTTCTTAAGCTTGCCATAACTGTATAATCAGTTGTCCTAAAAATAATCCTTGTTTTCCCGCCTCTCCTCGACTAGTTTAGACCAGTTTACAGGCATTGCTGTATTCTGGGCTGTGGTGTAGTTCCTGTGTTGTCCATTACCTTACTTGGATAGAAGGAAGTTTCTTTGCTCACCAGTGGGAGTGGGGAGCTTTGAGCAGCTTATCTGTCCCTGTAGGAAGTGACCTCAGCACAAGAGCTGTAGTAATTGGTTGTTTTGGACTATTTCTAGCTCTTTTGAAGTTCCCTGTTTAAAATCCGCCTCTGGGGGGGGGGGTTTCTGGCTATACTACTCAGACAAGCTCCTCGTGGTCCTGCAAAGTGGTCCTAGCTACAGAGAACTCAGAAAAGTGACTACTTTCTGGATTTAAGTATCTTTGCTGTTTTTTTTTTACTTGAAATAGCTTCTCTAGCTTACCCTAAACAAGCTTAAACTGTTTTTTAGCTGTTTGCTGCATTATTTTAATATCAGCACTTAAAGTTACATTTTAGTCGAATTTGATAGAAAGTTTGTTTGTTTGTTTGTTTGTTTAATTTAACTGTTGAGGCTGCCCACTAAAGTGTGTTAGCCTGTGTAACTGATTTATTACTGTTTCTGCATTTTCTGTGTGTTTCTATCTAAAAACAAAAACAAAAAATAATCCTTGTTTTCCCGCCTCTCCTCAACTAGTTTAGACCAGTTTACAGGCATTGCTGTATTCTGGGCTGTGGTGTAGTTCCTGTGTTGTCCATTACCTTACTTGGATAGAAGGAAGTTTCTTTGCTCACCAGTGGGAGTGTGGAGCCTTAAGCAGCCTACCTGTCCCTGTAGGAAGTGACCTCAGCACAAGAGCTGTAGTAATTGGTTGTTTTGGACCATTTCTAGCTCTTTTGAAGTTCCCTGTTTAAAATCCACCTCTGGGCGTTTTTTTCTGGCTATACTACTCAGACAAGCTCCTCGTGGTCCTGCAGAGTGGTCCTAGCTACAGAGAACTCAGAAAAGCGACTACTTTCTGGATTTAAGTATCTTTGCTGTTTTTTACTTGAAATAGCCTCTCTAGCTTACCCTAAACAAGCTTAAACTGTTCTTTTAGCTGTTTGCTGCATTATTTTAATATCTGCACTTAAAGTTACATATTAGTCGAATTTGATCAAAAGTTTGTTTGTTTAATTTAACTGTTGAGGCTGCCCACTAAAGTGTGCTAGCCCGTGTAACTGATTTATTACTGTTTCTGCATTTTCTGTGTGTTTCTATCTAAAAAAAAAAAAAAAAAAAAAAAATAATCCTTGTTTTCCCGCCTCTCCTCGATTAGTTTAGACCAGTTTACAAGCATTGCTGTATTCTGGGCTGTGGTGTAGTTCCTGTGTTGTCCATTGCCTTACTTGGATAGAAGGAAGTTTCTTTGCTCACCAGTGGGAGTGGGGAGCCTTGAGCAGCCTACCTGTCCCTGTAGGAAGTGACCTCAGCACAAGAGCTGTAGTAATTGGTTGTTTTGGACCATTTCTAGCTCTTTTGAAGTTCCCTGTTTAAAATCCGCCTCTGGGCGTTTTTTTCTGGTTATACTACTCAGACAAGCTCCTCGTGGTCCTGCAGAGTGGTCCTAGCTACAGAGAACTCAATTCTGGATTTATGTATCTTTGCTGTTTTTTTACTTGAAATAGCTTCTCTAGCTTACCCTATACAAGCTTAAACTGTTTTTTTTAGCTGTTTGCTGCAATATTTTAATATCTGCACTTAAAGTTACAATTTAGTCGAATTTGATCGAAAGTTTGTTTGTTTGTTTGTTTAATTTAACTGTTGAGGCTGCCCACTAAAGTGTGCTAGCCTGTGTAACTGATTTATTACTGTTTCTGCATTTTCTGTGTGTTTCTATCTAAAAACAAAAAAATAATCCTTGTTTTCCCGCCTCTCCTCGACTAGTTTAGACCAGTTTACAGGCATTGCTGTATTCTGGGCTGTGGTGTAGTTCCTGTGTTGTCCATTACCTTACTTGGATAGAAGGAAGTTTCTTTGCTCACCAGTGGGAGTGGGGAGCCTTGAGCAGCCTACCTGTCCCTGTAGGAAGTGACCTCAGCACAAGAGCTGTAGTAATTGGTTTTTTTGGACCATTTCTAGCTCTTTTGAAGTTCCCTGTTTAAAATCCGCGTTTGCACGGCTTTGCGTGGTTGTGCGCATAGCGCAGCGCCGGTTAAACAAGGTTAAACTTCTTCTGGCTCCACCAAGTCTGCTCTTCAAATTTTCCCTTAAGGAAGTTCTACTCTTAGTATAATCAGACTACTCGCTATATTATAAGCCTAGCACTTGTTCTCAAAACTTCTCTACTAAGTAAGCACTCTCGTACTAAGTAAGCACTACATCCACCTACCACGCCTGTGAATATCCACTTCCCTTAAATGCAGATCACTCCCTTATACTGTTCTAGCATGTCGATTGGTAGATTACTAGTGTCCTCTCCAGTTCAGCTGGTTAATCTGGGTATCTTGAGACAATGCTACAATTGTCTCATGTACACAGACAATCCTCTCCTCCTCCCAACAAACACAAATACATGTGAGAGATGCAACTATATAGCCAAACTGGAGGCTGAACTCTCTCAACTCAGGGCTGGCATGACCAGACAGGAGGAAATGGTAACCACACACACAACAAACCCAGTCCCACATAGACCTACCACAACTGCAAACCAAACACATAAAAACACAAAGACATACTCGGAGGCTCTAATAAAAAACTTACCAAAACAACAGAGGCTCCCAAAGCAGACATCCAAAAATCCACCACCTCAAAACAGAACACATGCAACACATACTTCAATAAATCAGTGTGTCAATCAATCACAGCCCTTAAGGCAAAACACCATGCCTGATACACTAGTAATAGGTGACTCTATAGTTAGACACACTGATGTCCCACTTACCAGGCTGAACAAGGAGAGGGTGACTGAGAGCTGCCTATCAGGAGCTAGGATCCGCCACATAACACACGCTCTCAGGTCACTCCAAAGCAAGTACAAATATGACTCCATCATTGTCCATGCTAGCTTGAATGACCTGAGACGTACCTCCCTGGACTACATGAAAAGAGACATAGAGGAGCTCTCTGATTATGTAGCCCAGGCTTGTATGACCCTGATCCTGAGAAGCATCTTGCCCTCACCAAGAATGATGCCACAATACAAAGACAAGATGGTCAGCTTTAATAATTGGCTCAAGTACTGGTGTCATGCTAAGGGGATCCAATGTCTGTCTGCCTGGGATGACATGTTGGACAAGCCACGCTGCTTCACAAGGGACGGCTTGCACCTGTCACCATTGGGCTTCCCGATATTGGCTAAGGCTCTTGCCCCCCCCAAAGTGCCTTTTTTAGGCAAGGCTCAAAAGACAAACCCACCTCCTTAGAATACAAAAATGGAAAAAAACTAAGGGTAATGCTGCTCAACACCAGAAGTCTAAATCTCAAGATGCAGGCACTCAATGCACTTCTCAGTATGGAGAACATCGACGTCTGTGCAGTAAATAAAACCTGGTTCAAGGCTCCAGAGAGCACCCCAGCACTACCAGGCTATAGCTCGTATCATGCTTTTCAGCCCCAAAACCCGGGCCGAACCACAAAGGGAGGGGGAGTGTCCATATTCATCAAGGACACCCACACCTCCAGGTTAGTAGCAACACATGAAGCATCGGAGACCATACAGGTGCAACTAACCATAGGCAAAACTGCTATACAACTGGTAGCATGTTACAGACCACCCTCCAAATCTCAGGAACCCCACTCAGCCTTCCTGAAGACATTGAAGGATAAGAATGTATCACAAAATACCATCATACTGGGTGACTTCAACTACCCAAACATAGATTGGGTACATTATTCTAGCCCTAACACCCTAGCCCAAAGGTTCCTGGAATTCATAAATTCAAATGCACTGGAACAACTAATCACCTCTCCCACTAGGGGAGATAATATACTAGACCTGATCATCACAAACATGGGGACAAAATGCTCCACACCGGAGGTATACCCCTCACTAGTGAGATCTGACCACAAACTAATCACCCTGGATATACATATCCCACCTCCACCCCAGCACAAAAGACCACAGTGAAAAACTTCTCAAAAGCAGACTTCACTCTTCTTAAGACTGAGATGGTATCCTTTAAGCCCACTGGGCCAGTGGATACCACATCCCACAATGCCGAATCCTTCACAAATGCTTTCTATGGACATCTCCAAGAATGCATGGATCATGCAATCCCAAATAAATCCAAGTCCCTCTCCACCAAAGGCAAGCATCCTGTCTGGTGGACCTCAGCCATTAACAAATTGTATAACAAAAAAGGAAGCTACTCCACGACAGAGCAAAATCCCATAAAGGGAAGACATCTCTGATCAACACTAGCAGAAAACTACGTTCTCTCATAAAAACATCCAAGGCCAACTTTGAGA
Source organism: Protopterus annectens (assembly GCF_019279795.1). Classification (NCBI taxonomy): domain Eukaryota; kingdom Metazoa; phylum Chordata; order Ceratodontiformes; family Protopteridae; genus Protopterus; species Protopterus annectens. The sequence continues at coordinate 1,635,974,991 of NC_056739.1, read as the reverse complement.
GAAAAATCGCTAAGGACACTAAAGATAACCACAAAGCCTTCTTCAACTATGTTAGAAACCTGGGCAGAAACCCTCAGATATGCTCAGAGTTAGTTCACAACAACAAAAAATACACTGAACCCACAGATATTGCCAACATTCTGGCTGACAGGTTCAGTGCAAATTTCTCCCTTCCCTCACCCCCAAAAGAAGAAACACTTATCCCAGCTGAATGTAATCTCCCTGTCATCTCAGATGCCCAAGTGAGAGCCACCCTCAACAAAGCTAAAAACACAGCATCAATGGGACCTGACAGTATCCCGGGTTGCGTGCTACGTGAACTCCAAGAGGAGCTAAACCTGCACATAAAAATGCTATTTAACCTTAGCTTTACTACAGGATATGTACCTGAACACTGGCGTACAGCAACAGTGGTCCCACTTCACAAAGGGGGTACCTCTATAGACCCTGGGAACTACCGCCCCATAAGCTTAACCAGCCTGGTCTGCAAAGCTATGGAAAGAATCATTATGGAACTCATAAACAGAGACATTGGGGACCTACAGACACTTGACCCCCACCCAGTTCGGCTTTGTAAAGGGCAGATCCTGCCTTTTGAACCTGGTTGACTTTTTCAAAACAGTCACTAGAGCCATTGATGAGGGAAAAGCAGTCCATACAGCCTACCTGGACTTGGCTAAGGCCTTCGACACAATACCCCACTCAGGCATCATAGATAAGCTCAACAGCTTAAACGTAAACCCTTATGTCACTAGATGGGTTGCAAACTGGCTAAAGGACAGAACCCATAAAGTTAAAATCGCTGGAGCAATGTCAGACTCAAAGCCAGTCACAAGTGGTGTCCCACAGGGATCTGTCCTGGGACCCCTCTTGTTCGGCATTTATTTCTCAGATGTTAAAGCAAACATGGGAGGGTTGTGGCTGACAAAGTTCGCAGATGATTGCAAACTAGGTGCCATAGTTGATACACCAGCGGACACATACATCTTACAAAAAGGCCTCACAGAAACGGACAACTGGTGCCGGAGTCATGGCCTTAAACTAAATGCCAAAAAATGTATAGTCATCCCCTTTGGGAAAAACAAAGTACCCACAAATTATCACATAGACAGCAACCCACTGAGTATGGAAAAAGTAATTAGAGACCTAGGGTCCCAAGTCGACAGCGACCTCTCATTTGACACCCACATTGCCAAAGTGGTTAGAAAAACATTCTACCTTGCACACCTTATCATGAAGGGATTCACATCCAGATCCAAGGATGTCATTGTACCCCTATACTCCTCCCTCATCAGACCCATGATTGAGTATAATGCCCCATGTGGTATGTACCTCACCCAGCATTTGCAACAGCTGGAGAGACCACAAAAGTACCTCACCAAGAGGATCAAGGGTCTCCAACATATGTCTTATTCTTGAACCACACAAGGACCAAACAGCCTGGAAACCGCCAAATGGGATCCACAGAAATGCGCGACTGATGCAGCAACACTACTAACCAGATATAATCCACAAATGGTTAAAATCTGATAAAAATCCAATGAAAATCTCGTTGAAACATGCACCAATTTATTTAAGCCTTCAAAATATAGCTTTTCGTCAGTCCCAAGACCAACTTCCTCAGAAATAGTTAACCTGTAACAACAAAATTCAAACTGATGACATTGACTTTAAAAAACCTTCCATCCATGACATCACTTTCTTTGATTCACCATTAAAGTGATACAATGTCTCTACAAATCATATGGCTTTTACCTACTTAATAATATTTACTGCCAATATGAACTAAATTAATGATGATAATATTTTTACCATCCAATTAACCAAATTTAAAATGCAGAATAAACTACAATGAAATACATTTATATATTAAAAAACATATAAGAATTCATATAAAGTTCATGTAAAAATTCATGTAAAAATTCAAAGATCACATGCAATGCACTTGCGACTCAAAAGGTCAATGTCTCAAACAAACATACTTTCACCAAATCAATTATATAATAGTGCGATAATATCTAAAATTTTTAAAAAATTATATAACTACAAATATTAGGGCTTGCAAACAAAACACTTGTAATTAAATGGTGGAACTCAGACAGCCAAAGGAACTACCTCTCCAGGCTCTTCAGCTTTAAAATGCATGCTATTGACAGCATGCCATTGAGACCTGGGGGGGCAAATGCTCTTAACCTTAGCTGACATAATAGTTCCTTCCTTTCCAACAAAAGTGAATCCATCCCCCTCCCATATTTGGGATTTATATGGTCAATTGCCATGAAATTAAACCCATGCTCAGGGAACTCCTGAATGTGTTTTGCTAGGGCATTCTCTTCCTTGTTCTTCCTGATAGCATAAGAATGTTCATACATGCGTTGACATAATTTCCTGTCCGTTTTTCCCACATAGAAACTAGAACAGGAAGTGCATGCTGCTACGTATATAACATGAGAACTTCTACAATTATACCTTCCTTTTACTGAATAAGTTATGTTTCATATATAAAAATGGAGCCCTGTTATTACAAATCTACAATGTCTACAGGAATTACATGTGAACATTCCAGCTCTTATGTCGGTTACTCCTAGTTGGCTTTCTAAGATATTTTTTAACCCAGGTCCCTTTCTATAGGTAAACTTTACCTTCTGTCCCAACTGTTGTAACCCATCAAACTCACTAGTGGCAATAGCCCAAAACCTTTTGATGGAAGTGCTAATGCTAAGAGCATCCATACTGTAGGTCATTACAAACCTCATGGAATGATCAACAGACCGACAATTATTAGCTGGTTCATTTGATGCATTTGATCCCCCAGGATGCAACCCCAATAGGGGTTTATAAAACCCAGATCTCCTCTTGTGTTTTACCTCCATCATTAATTCTACTAACATGGGGGTCGGGTAGCCTCTATTGGAAAACAATTCATAAGTTTTGTCCATTTCCAGTAAAAAATCAGCAAACATAGTGACCATCCTGGCTGCCCGGACCAATTGTCCTTTCACGATGGCACGTTTTTGGTGGTGGGGATGATTACTCTCAAATTGTAGATAACTATTAGACCACGTAGGTTTAAGATAAATCTTGGCCACTAAATATCCGTTTTCGGATGATTTAATTAAATCATCATCCAAATAAGTGACCCTCTCTTTCTGGTAATCCCAAGTAAACCTCAAAAATTCAGTTGAAATGTTGAAATCATTGACCAAGCCCTCAGCTACCTCTCTATTCCCTTCCATGATAATGAAAATATCATCCAAAAACCTCGTGTACAGATGTACCTTCTCTGATATAAATGGATGATTGAACACAAAATTGCTTTCCCATGATGCTAAAACTAAATTAGCTACACTCCCCCCACATGGTGACCCCATTGGGACACCTTTTATCTGATGATAGTATTTCTGATTAAAAGTCACAAAGTTACGAGTAAGAATTATATCCAAAAGTTCTCTCACCATCAATATCTCATCCATGGGGGCACCTCTTGCTAATAACCTTTCCTCTACCCATTCTACTGCTATATCCTGGGGTATTGAGGAATACAAATCGACCACATCTATAGTAAGAAAAACATCTTCTGGTTTAAGAGTTAAAGCATTCACCCTTGTCAAGAACGACCATGAGTCCTTAGAAGTATGTTGTTCAAGTTTTACATATTTTTTTAATATGGTATCCACCACTTTAGCTGCTGCATACATAATACTCCCTTTTGCACTCACCAGCTGTCTCATTGGAGGATGATTGACATCCTTGTGAATCTTAGGGTTACCAAATACCACAGGTATCCTAGGAGCTGACATTGCTATATAATTATAGATGGTCTTATCTATGGTCCCATTCATAAACATGTCTTCGAAATACATATGAATCCTTGCCAAATGTCCATTTAATTCATTCAAGGATATATCTACATAAGATTCTGAGGACAAAATGGTTTCCATTCTCCTATTATAATCTGCTTCCTCCATCACTACCAAGCCACCCCCCTTATCCGGCTGCATCACACGGACTGAGGAGCCTCTCAACAAATTTAAAGCCTCCCACTCACTCGTGATGTTATACTTAGTAGTGGCCCTCAGCTCCATAGTGCGACAGATTTCCAATTCGCACATTCTCTTGAATAAAACCAATGATGGATGTGTGGGGGGGTTAAATGTACTAGGTAATTGGAAAGGGGTTGAAGTAGCTCCTATATCCCCCAGCATCAAATTTAAATTACATTTTCTGATAAACAATTTTAAATCCAATAACAATTCAGCCAAATCTGCCCTTTTACTAGGAACAAATGACATGCCTTTGGCTAACAAGTCCACTAATTCCATCGAAAAGCAGAAAGAAGAAAAGTTGTATATTTTAAAATCCTTCTTGGAATTTAATAATATTTCCAATTGACCAATATCAGCCAGGGGAATGTCTAAATCTTCTTCATGCGTGTTTTTTTTCAGTTGTTTTTTCTCTGGCGATGTCCCTTGGACTGAGGCAGCCCCTTGAAAAATTGTGTCATCTTCCTCAGTGCTGATTATGATAGGCTGATCCCCCGAATTTCTTCTTTCTGGCCAAGATTCGGTCATCACTGCTTGAGATGTCATCTTAGGTTTCTTTTTAATGCATGACTCCCCTTCACAATCACTAGTCGGAGGTTTAATTGCAGATGTACACACCTGCCTTTGAACATGCCTTTTGAACCTGGTTGACTTTTTCAAAACAGGCACTAGAGCCATTGATGAGGGCAAAGCAGTCCATACAGCCTACCTGGACTTGGCTAAGGCCTTCGACACAATACCCCACTCAGGCATCATAGATAAGCTCAACAGCTTAAACGTAAACCCTTATGTCACTAGATGGGTTGCAAACTGGCTAAAGGACAGAACCCATAAAGTTAAAATCACTGGAGCAATGTCAGACTCAAAGCCAGTCACAAGTGGTGTCCCACAGGGATCTGTCCTGGGACCCCTCTTGTTCGGCATTTATTTCTCAGATGTTAAAGCAAACATGGGAGGGTTGTGGCTGACAAAGTTCGCAGATGACTGCAAACTAGGTGCCATAGTTGATACACCAGCGGACACATACATCCTACAAAAAGGCCTCACGGAAACGGACAACTGGTGCTGGAGTCATGGCCTTAAACTAAATGTCAAAAAATGTATAGTCATCCCCTTTGGGAAAAACAAAGTACCCACAAATTATCACATAGACAGCAACCCACTGAGTATGGAAAAAGTAATCAGAGACCTAGGATCCCAAGTCGACAGCGACCTCTCATTTGACACCCACATTGCCAAAGTGGTTAGAAAAACATTCTACCTTGCACACCTTATCATGAAGGGATTCACATCCAGATCCAAGGATGTCATTGTACCCCTATACTCCTCCCTCATCAAACCCATGATTGAGTATAATGCCCCATGTGGTATGTACCTCACCCAGCATTTGCAACAGCTGGAGAGACCACAAAAGTACCTCACCAAGAGGATCAAGGGTCTCCAACATATGTCTTATTCTGCCAGACTAAAGAAACTCCAGCTCTATTCAGTAGCATACCACCTGCTCAGAGGTGATCTCTGCCTGACGTACAAGGCCATGTCCAATCAAGAACTGATGGACATGCTCCTCCTCAAAAAATCCAAGTCCATCAGGACCACGAGAGCTAAAGACTTAAACCTCGGCACAAGTATGAATAAGACATGCTGGAGGGATAGATTCATAACCCAGAGGCTTCCCATGCTCTGGAACAAGATCCCAGTTCATGTTAGGCAGAGCCCCTCACTGACTCTCTTCAAGAGAAATCTTGATGAGGGGATGGGAGATTGTAAGTTTACCCCAGGGGTCACATCTGCGTCACTACTAGACAGAGGCACAGTATTCTAAATCTATTCTCTGCACTTTTGTACCATTTCATGGGGTGGCGAAAGCCACATCACTATGGCTAGGCTTACAAATGCCCCCGGGCAGATAGCCTAGTACTAAACTATGAAACTATGAAACTATGTCTGTAAATATTTTCAGTGCCTATCCTGTCAGCTCTGATAAACAAGATGTTTTTTTTGCCCCATCTGATTGGTCCCTGTTACCTGTGGTGAAATAGCACTCAGGTCATTCTTCCAGGAGGGTAACAGCCTCAGGTGCAAAGTGTTGGGGGAACAACTAGTCAGTCCTGATCACTCCTTAATGTAATACCTGCTTTTAAAAAACAGTATTACATTTCTGGTCAAACCTGAGCACTATAGTGCTCCATGTGTGGTCTAAACTGTAGCAACTGCTTGTTACATTGTAAAAAACACCTTGCAGTTTAAAAGTGATAACAAATCTATTTTTTAATCTTTTTTAACAGAAACTTGAACACTGTAGTGCTCCATGCAGACAAGGCATAAACTGCAGCAATTGTTTGCTACATTTGTAGTAAACAGTTTGCTATAGTTAAAAGGATATATATTTTTAGATAAAACATGAGTGCTACAGTGGTCTATGCAAGCAGGGTATAAACTGTAGCAATGTTTGTTACATTTGTTGCAACCAGTTTGCTATTGTTTAAAAAGATTTTTTTTAACTGAAACATGAGCACTGTAGTGCTCCGTGCAGGCAAGTATAAACCGTAGCAACTGTTTGCTACAGTTTAAAAGAAGAAATATTTTTTAAATAAAATATATCAAAGGAGGGTTGGGAGGAGACCACAGAAGTAGGACCTGTGGCTGGTAGAAGGGTGGCATGGTAGGCATCTGGTCACCTAGTTGGTGTGCCAGCAGAAGGAATGTCCATTTTTTTTTTTTTGTTTTGTGTGTGTGTGTGTGTGTGTGTGTGTGTGTGTGTGTGTGTGTGTGTGTGTGAGTAGATCTAACTGTAATAAGCTGAACACTTATGGCTTATTACAGTGAAGTGATTTTTTTTCTTATTTTTCTCTTCACTTGAAAAGCTAAGGGGGGTAGGGCGCTGCTTCATAGCACCAGCCCATGGTGCTAATTGACCGAACTACACTTCTGCATCTTTCCTCTTTAGTTTCTTCATAATAATAGTCCTGTAGTTGGAAAGTATTTTGACCTGCATGGATAGTTTATAATTATTGCAGTAGTTTCAACATCTTTTCATCAATCCTACCTGTAATTTCACACATCTTTCTAGTAATTCCTTCATGGTTACTTTCACCATAAAATTACTCAGGAAACATATCAGTTTCAATGCTGCAAGAAATTGCAATCCAAATATGGTTTGCATTTAGCAGCAGAGTTACAGTGAGGACCTGAAAATGGTATGTCTATGACTAATGGCTACATTCTGCAACACTGTAAAATCGAAGGAGATATTGGAGGATAGTGTTCCATAAAAAATAGGCTTTATTAGTTTCAATGCTGCAAGAAATTGCAATCCAAATATGGTTTGCATTTAGTATCTGAGTTATAGTGAGGACCTGAAAATGGCATGTCTATGACTAATGGCCACATTCTGCAACACAATTACATCTAAGGAGATATTGGAGGATAGTGTTGCATAAAAAATAAGCTTATTTTGCATAAAAATCAAAGACACATGGTGGTGCAGTGGTTAGCGTTGTCGCCTCACAGCAAGAGGTTCTCCCGATCGATTCTCAGTTGGACCACCTTCTGTGTGGAGTTTGCATGCCCTCCCCATAGTCGATTGATGTTAAAGGCATGCAGGTAGGTGAGAGCGTGAATGGGCATGCCTTCGTTAAATATTGAGTATCGGGCTGGCAACTTGGCACCATAAAATCCACTGCCAATCATGAGGGGACTGGAGTTCCGCTGTGGCGACCCCTAACCAGGAAAAGCCGAAAGAAATACATTTTTATATAAAATCAAAAAAAAAAATTATAAGCAATTTAGCTGAAAAACAAAAAAATAGAAAAATACTATGCATGTTTTTTTACACAGTTATATAGTGTCTTATGACTTTCCCATGTACACATGTACAGGTTGTCTTAAAAAATAACAGGTTGTAGACTTCAACTACTTCTAGATTGCAGCTTTAAACTTAAGATGTCTCATTCCTGGATAATTCCCCAAAGCAGCAAATCTGTGTTGTTACTTTCCACTTTTCTAGGGTCTCCCAGACAACTTCCATCTCACTCACTTTTAGGCTCCAGTTAAGGAATGAACTTTGTGATTCTTGATATTCAGGTCTCATCCTTTTATATTAACATAAAATATAGTTAGTTCCTTGTTAAGCTAATTAATGTGGGTCTACTTCAGAAGATTGACAAACCAAAAGACTGGATCCTAAAAGACTGAAAATTCAAAATACTGAACACACTTTTAATGCAGGGGACAAGCCTTCACTGCACCCCTCATGTGGGGGGGGGGGTCCCCCACACCCCCTACTAACTTTATATGCCAACTCCAAGATCGCACAGCAGTGGACCATCATTCAGTATTTTGAATTTTCAGCCTTTTTGGAATTCAGTCTTTTGGTTTGTCAGTCTTCTGAAGTAGACTCAATTAATTTAGATATTTTTTAGAATTGTTAGAATACTCACAGCAAGAGTTTCTCTGGTTCTATTCTTGGCTGGGGTGCCTTTTGTGTGGAGTCTGCATGTTCTCCCTGTGGTCATGTGGGTTTCCTACAGGTGATCCAGGGTCCTCCCACATCCCAAAGACATGCTGTAGGTGGATTGGTCACTCTAAATTGGCCCTAGGCATTAGTGTATGCATGTGTGTGCCTTCTGTGGAAGGTTGAGTGCTGGGCTGGCAACTCAACACTCTAAAAATCCACTAGCAATCATGAGTGGATAGGTGGACAACTGTGGTGACCCCTAACCAGGAAAAGCCAAAAGCAGAAGAAGAAGAATACTCTTATAATCTTTGTTTACATAATGTGCATACTGTGTTATACAGTAGCAGTAAGCCATCTTCATTCCCTTTTCTATTGTCTTTTTTCTTCTTCCATTTCCCCTTCTTTGATCTTGTAGTAGTTCAGCAATTGCCTTTTTCCTCCAACTTGTCTCATTTTGTCTGCCTTAATGCTACTTTTTGTGGCATCCATGAATCTTTTGTGAATTTCACATTTTGTATCTTAATGTTTTCTTCCAATTGACATCTATTATGATTTTTATTTGGGGGGGGGCTAGAATTTTAATCACTTTTCTCTACATTTTCTGACATCCTTCCTCCTCCTTACCCAGTGCACAAATTATATAAGTTATAGGAGTCCCCCTTCTTTTGTTTGAAATATCAATTTCTCTATTTCCATCACATCTTTCCACTACCCTTGGGCCCATTTGCAGCTCCAGAACATGTGGACAATGTCTGCCTCTTTCTCTCTCCTCACTTCTAACACTTAATATTAGCTTTTCCTTCTTCCATTGATAATCTCCTGAGGGTAAGGTAGCATCTTTGTATCAGCCTGAATGCTTGCTCCTTGTTTTTTTGCTTTTTAGCATCTGTATTAAATATGATATTTTTAAAAAGTGCCATAGGTGCATATAAAATAATAGACTGCCCAGATTCTGGAATAGATTGCCCATACATGTCAAGCAGAGTGCCTCTTTGGCCTTCTTCAAAAGGAACCTTGACAATTGGATGGGAGAAAGGAAATTCACCCTGGGGATCACGTCAGTCACCCTGCTAGACAGGGGTCCAGGAAAGTAAATAGTGTGGGAAGAAATAGCCAGGGAATTGTTATAGCTAGGCTTGTATAGGCCCTAGGGCTGATAGCCTAGTACCAACCTATAAACATATGAACCTATGAATAGTGATAATAAAGAAAAAAAACATAACATCTCCTTTATCTTCATGCAGGATACATTCATATTTTCATTCTAACAATTTGCTTTCATTTCAACTTCACATTCATTGCTCATTTCATACCTTCCCTTAAAGGAAAACTC
>NC_056739.1:1635880156-1635962656 GCF_019279795.1 Protopterus annectens | reverse complement strand
ATATATATGTAGATAGCTATATCAAATATATACACATACAGGTAGGGTGTGTACATGCATGAGTGTATTATATAATGGCCATCATCCTAATCACCTCCTTTTTCAGACTTTCTACATGCTCCAAATCTTATTCAGCATACTAGTTATTAGGATCCACTATAAAGGTTGTCCCATTCCAAAACTTGTAGGTTTAGTATGTTTTCATTGTATTGTAGGACAATATAAGTGATGCAAATATAATTATCCTCCTTGCCCTTTTCTTTTGTGAAACCATAAAACATTCACTTGCAGGTTCCTAGTCATTTAGAGGACAGTAACCTCTTACAGCACTGTAAGTTGGGCAATATGGGTGTGTATAATTCCTTATTTATAATATTTTAATAAATAGCTAACATACTAGAGTTACATATTATTAATTTATACATTCTAAAAAATGTTTAATGTTTTACTTATTCACTATTACACCTTGACTATGGTCTGTACATATAATCTTTGTCAAATGACATTATGGAAGTATTTTATTTCCTTTTATTGCTATGTGCATTTATTACTTGTTAATATCTTTGTCAGGCCAGGTCATAGCTCCAAAGGGTCTTGGAACCAGTTCACTTTACTGGGTTAACAAAGTATAAATAAAAACAAAATAGAAAAAAAGGGGTGAGTGAACATGACAGGAAAAATTAAGGAGCTAGTAAAGCATGTTTTTATTATGCATCATTCATGAGAGAGAAAAAAAAACTTCCCACTGAAGGTACTGGGAAGTAGCAGCAGACTTACTTTGGAGTCCTTTCCAGTAGTAGCTGTCATCTGTACATGATACAGCAAGGATCATTTACTGCTGTGAGAGTTTTCACACCTTAGGATGAGAGTGTGTCTTAAGGTCTGTCAGTTTCTTTAATACTACAAAAGAATCCCTTTACAAAAGCCTGCTATTTACCAACTTTGTTTTGCTGGAAGTAGCTAACAGCTATTTATAGCATAGAGCTAGCTTTGGCAGATATATAAATAAGGGCCACTCAAGGAAACATAGAAGCAGCTCTGTTACAGAATGCGTTTTAGATGACAGTGCTTCACAGTTCTGTCTTAATGACATGTGAAAACAGCACCACATCCTTACGTATAGCATGACTCATATAAAAAGGACTTGAAATGTATTCTGGGAAGAAGAAATTAAAGCAAGAAAATAGGATCAAGTTACCAAGTCAGGCTCCACCAGCCACCATTTTGTAGGAAACAGACTAAAATTGTAAAAGAAGCACTTGAAGTGATTTTGACGCATTAAAATCACTCAGAAAACAAAAATGCAATGAAAAAACATTTTATTGCATTCTAAGGTGGAAATTTCCTTTATATTTCACTCCTCCCATGCACACTTTTATACCAGTATTGTTCTCACAAATTCATTTTTTGTATGTCATTTGATCATTCCCTTTTCTAAAGATCTTCACTCCAGTTCTTTTTTCTCCTTCACTATATTCAGTACTTTAGTTACTGTGTATATTTTGCTTATCTGTTACTATTTTGGTAACTTTCTTCTAGTCTTCTTCCCTTATGTGCTTGTATTCCTCCTTCTCCCACTTGATTTTTGTTTCCCCAGGTGGTGGTTCTTTCAGTCTTTCCCCTTAGGTTCTTAAATATCATTTTACTTCTACCTTTGACCTGCTTTTTCCATTTCTTCCATGGTGGTCTTCTCCTCTTCCTCTCCTGTTCTTTGTTCCCTTTTCACTTTTTGCCTCATTTTTATATACTTTTACTTAGCTCCAGCATTATGCCCTAAGTAACCCAAATTATTTTGTGAGCTCCTCCAATGTCTTACATATTATCTGTCCATCTGTATCCTCCTTTTACATTTCTTTTTTTACTCCCAGTGTTCCAAGTCTCTTCCATTTTTCTCTCTGCTTCTGTCGTAGGATGTTTTCCATCCCCTTTCTTCTCAGACTTCTCTATTTCTTTCTTCTCCAAACTTCATACTTCCCCATTCCTTCATCACTTCCTCATTCTGTTGCTAGAATCCTTCTTACTTCCTATCATTCCCCTCTCCTTTTCATTTTTTCCTTTGTCTGTCATCTTCTGCATGAGTGCCAAGGTGCACATATGCAGGATTCCACACATCACACATCTTTGGCTTAATCTCAGTTTATTCCTTGCTGCCCTCTATCCCTTCTCATTTTTATCTTGTCTTATAGTCACTTCTGGAGTTGCACTAGTCTATTATTATTTGAGTTAATTGGCAGATTTCTTAGCATTTATGTTATTATTGATAATGCTAACATCTGCATTGTATTTACTCTCCATAAATGTGTGTGTTTTCTCTTCCCTCTGTTTTAGCACCTTTTAAATCTCCCTTATTTCATTCATGTTTTCCCTATATTCTCCACTATGTTCACTGCTCTCTATCATAAATATAGAGATGAATTAGCATTCTGCATTTTCTCTGTTCCTACTTTCTCTTTTCCTACTTTTAGTCTGACTACCACCATTGTTTTCTTTGTTACACTTTGGGCCTGATGCCCTATCTTTTAATATTCCCTTAATTGAATATTCTACATTCCCTAATAGTAACATACTGTCATCAGTACACACAATGACTATGGAGTAGATCTCCTTATTTTCACTCAGTTTGCTAATTTTTATAATTTTTAGAGCCAATTGTGCTTTAACCATTATGAATAGCTGTAGTGAGAGTGGACACCCCTTTCCCAGAACAACTGGCATAGAAGTTTTCAATTTAACAAGACCTCTGCTTCTGGGTTCCATTATATTTTTTGATCTTCCCAATGAATTGTGTCAATTATAAGCTTTAGAAGCAAAGGTCTATCATCATCTGTATGTCTATATTGGTGTCTATATCTATTTCTATAGTTAAATGTATGTCTGTATCTGTCTCTATATCTAATAAATATATATGTGTATGTATGTGTATACATACATATATATATATATATATATATATATATATATATATATATATATGTGTGTGTGTGTGTGTGTGTGTGTATGTGTGTGTGTGTGTATGCCTCTGTCTATGTATCTCTATTTCTATCCATATCAATACCAATATTAATATCAGTACCAAATCAATATATATATCTATAGCTATAACTATATAGCTCTAGCTCTTTATCTATATTTATGTTTGTATATGTGTATACTATATCATCTCTATATTTTTATCTGTATCATCTATATCTGCATCTATAGCTATATGTATAGCAATATCTATATACATCTATATCTGTATATGTATATATAGTCATAGTTATCATATCAGTTTGCATGCATAATTGCTAGATTCATGCTTCATTTAATTTGCTGAATTTTTTTGTCTTGAACCCCACCTCTGCCTATCTTTTCCTCCCTTGGACTAAGTAAGAGTAGCGTTTTGGCATGGGTTGTCTCACACAACTGGCTTAAGTTAAAAGTGGTTTGAACCCCACAGTCAATGAAACCAGAAAACATGACAGCTCCTGTTCTGGTATTAACTAAAACTGGTAAAACAAAACTTGAGCTGCATCTCCATTTCAGGAAATGTAGACTTATAAATAAATATGACAGAAACTTTACATGGTAGATATGTTAATTGCCCAAATAAATTTATACTATATTCCTTTATCAATTGGATGGCTTGCAATAGTTTGTAAATGTTCAGCTTTTTATCTTACAGTAGATATTTATTAACATATTTTACATCAAAATATCTCCTAAAAGAATAGTTTCTTTTGTCTGAACAGAGTTTTTCTGAAAAACACCTCTCTCAGATAACTTCAAGTAGTGTGTGCTTTAAAATTAGTGATGACTTATACAAAGGTTCTGCAAACTCTTTCTTAGTTATAATAGTTAGGGAGTACATTTTGCCATTCTTGAATAGAGGGTTATAGATAGACTATTCATCTACAGTAAAAAATAAATTAATAAATCAACAAACTCAGACTTTAGCACTTGGATTCATTTGACCAGGCTGCACTGAAAAGCAATTTATCTCAATATTCCATCCGACGAATTTATTAAAATCTGCATGATTTTTTTTTTGCATGCACTATGGCGTGATGTGTACATGAGAGCGAACAGTTTTAGATTCAGTAAGTGCCGCTTAGTAGTGCGCAAGCATGTGAAAACAAGGAAAACTCTGTGTAATGCAATTTACTTCATAAGCAGATGAAACTTATGCAAATGACCAAGTTGGAGTGATCCAACAAGCAGGAAGGCATCCGTTTAGACCATGTGGCTGTGTCCGTAATGTACGTGGCAATTTTCCATGTATAGGAGTGTACACCAAAAGAAGAGAATTTAAAAGTCCACAAATATGGACATAACTCCCCTGAAATGGTTAGATCACATGCATTAATGTGTGATAAATGCATTGTGGATGTCTGGAAGTGCAATAGAATATGTAAAAATATTTTTTTTAAAATGATTTTGGCATGTTTGAGCTATGTGCCACAGTGTGCAAACATGCTGAATTGAAAAAAAAAGCAATAATGACTATTTTATAATATTTGTCAGAAATGTATTACAGGACATTGCTTTGGGTCTGTACATTGGTGCCATGGTGCTATTGCCTAGGTCATAAGGCTATGAACCATTTAGTTACCAAGCTGTCAGCACAGTTATGTATGCAAATTAGGTGAATTTGTTTAATCGGTAAAATGAGCAACTGTGTCCTCAGTTCCCTTTTGTGTAGGCTCCTACACCATGTTACTATTCTCACTGGATATGGATGGCAGCAGGGGTTTGTGTCCTGTTACTTCTAAGAATGTTTTAATTCCTGGCGCATGTGTTTGCATGGTGCACTGCATAGCTGAGTGTGTTCATGCAAAAAAAAAAAACACTCGGGTCATAGTGATAATGTAGGGAGCCAATAATGAAGATTGTATATATATTCAGTTATTGATTTTGACTTTTCCATGAGCTATGCTGCATGCCGCGGTGCAAAGCACCACTTTGTGCAATAAATTAGGGCCAGTAAATTATGTTAATTACAATCTAGGCAGGTGAAATGCATAATAATTAACCAATCAGACATGCTGGATCTGCAGCAGACCTGTTTAAAGCATGCATACACCCTACATTCTGATTTTCCCCCAATACTCTGGACCAGTGGAGTACAGACTTGGTAATTTTAACTGAGATAGTACTGGAGGCTGCTGAAGATCTGCTACAACTGTATGTGCTATATGCTGAAGTCAGTACTGCTGCTGCTGCTACTGACAATAGGTCTAGGCTGAGAGGGAGAAGAGTATTCAGGCCGAGGCTAACCTTTCAGAAGTTACATGAGCTGGAGATTGTAGAGAGTTACAGGGTGGACAGGGACATATTACAAGAACTCACTGAGCTCTACCACCCTCAACTCAGACCCAGAGCCAACAGATGGGAACCCATCCCAGTGGAAACAAAGGTGTGTGTAGCCCTTACTTTTCAAAAGACCAACTGGGAACATGATGGGGGTGTCATAGGCATCTGCATCCAGGATACTCCACCAATTCCTGGATGCTATCCTACCATGTGCCAGTGAGCACATATCTTATCCCCTCTCCCCTATGGTAAGGGCCAGCAATATGTAACAGTTCTACTATGTAGCACACTACTCTCAGGTACTGGATGCTATAGATTGCACCCATGTACACATCAAGGCTCCACCTGGTGAGCAGGGTAAAATCTACTATAACCGCAATGGGTACTGCTCCTTCAACTGCCAGGTCATGTAAAACGCCCAAGGGATTATCTTGAATATGTGTGCTGGCAGCCCTGGCAGTTATCATGGCTTTCATATCTGGCACACATCACAGCTATATCAGATGTTTTCTAGGGGGGACATTCCACATGGCCATTTACTGGGGGATGCTGGCTACATCCTGGAACCATGGATGATGACACCCACCAAAAATGCACACACATCCACAAAAGAACACCATAATGAGGCACACACAAAAACTAGGAACATCATAGAGCATATGTTTGGGCTGCTGAAGTCACAGTTCTGGTGCCTAGATATATCTGGTGAAGCCCTGCAGTATTCTCCAGCCACATGTGCACATATATTCACAGTATGCGCTATGCTACACAATATGATCCTGTGGAAACAGTTGCAGCAGGATCAGCAAAGTGAAGGGATACACAGCCCCCCACCAATGCCTAGGTCACCACAGCCACAGTCAAAGGAGGACTCAGAGGAGGAACCACCTGCTTATCTCCCTGTAGGCAGATGTAGATATGCTCAGTATGACCTGGCTTTGGCTAAGAGGCCACACATAGCACATGCACTGACAACCTAGGGCCCTATAGCCTGACACTTTACTCTTACTCACATACAGAAATTAAAAATGTTGGCAGACAGCCCACACATCCTGTACATACTTATGTATTGGCGAGTACTGCTTGCATCAGAGTCAGCCCTGAACTATGGTTTTATCAGCTACTGCATTAGAAAGGTAAGTCTGTAACCCATACAGTACTCATAAGGATTATTATGATATGACATTGTGTGTATGGATCTGGTACATTATGCAAGTAAATATAGTGGGCTACTTGGACAAAAACTTATCCACATGAGACTACAGATACCCATCACTACCTTGTTTCTATGCATATTCACTAGGCCTCATGCATGGAATAGTCTTGCAGTTATACTGCAATGGATTACTGGTAGATATGTCAAGGAAAATGTTGGACAGTAGGTTGACATGATAGTCAGACTACTGTATATCCCAGCAGAACATCTGGTGGTGTTCCACCACAACACATGGTGTTCCCTTGTAACTGCAGTAACACAAACTCATCAGTGTTATGTCAGCATGCCAGGCAGTCTCAGGACAGTAACATAAAAGTTGATCATGCATTCTATATCTTACTTAGCTCAGGAATAACAATATTTGTATGTATGCAACTGATTATGTGATGAATCATCACTGTCTGTCAAACAGCTTGTATGCCTCAAAAGATGAGGGTAATTAACTTGTATGGTGGTGTCCATGGTTCTAATCTAGATGTAGCCTATTATTTCAGATGTCAGGCAGAATTATTTTTTGTTTTACAGACTGTCATTCTGTGTGTGGTGTGGTATTATTAACCTTTGTGACACATTAATTACATCACACAACTGAAGAAAGTCTCTGCCAAGGTCAGTGAACATGCCACAGTGCAGAAACAGGGACAGATGTAATTTTGTGTAACACACAAATCCTGAACTGAAGTACAGGTAGGTGTGGGCTGGAGTCAGTTTATAACTAGCAGAAATCCTACTGGGCATGCTCATACACTTAGTTAAGCATAGCACAATTCTGTTGCTCCCTATGCAAAATGGCTTGTTATATCTACAGATACATACATATATGTATACATATCTGTCAGTATTTCACTCTCCCTATATATATATATATATATATATATATATATAGATATATAGATATATACACACAATATATATATATATATAGATATATATATATATATATATACACACAAAATATATATATATATATATATATATATATATATATATATATATATATATATATATACACACATATGTATATATCGACACACACATCTCTGTCTCTCTCCATACATCTACATAATGCATATACCTATATCATACACACACACACACACACACACACACACACACACACACACACACACACACACACACACACACACACACACACACACACACACACACACACATCCATGTATATTTACGTCCCTGTTATCTACAGATATATGTTTATATGTCTGCATTGTCCTACATACCCTAATAATGGTGATTAAAGCTGCAGTATGGCATATATAATGTTGCTCAAAGGACCAAATGTAAGGGCTCAACAGTAGATAATGCATCCCTCTGTGTCTGCTGGATGTCACAACACAAATACCGACAGGCAAACAGGTGGTATGTATCATGTTGTCTACACATACATTGACAGGGCACATTGTTTTGGCCCACAGGCTTGCCCATCCAAATGCAAACAGCCACATATGGCCAAAATGGCTACTGTAAACACATAGCTAGGATAAAAAACAAATTATCTGACTGTTAGGCTAATAGATGCAGTGAACAGTTGAGAAACAATGTCACTCTGCAGCCCATACACAGTGTTCAACACAAGCCTACTTTATGTACTCCACTAGTATTCGCCTGCAGTCACAGACAAACCAGATGTCAGCTGTGACGTGTGTTGCAAATACTGTGAGCTGTAGTGTGTAAGACTAGACAGTTAGGGGTTCTAATTATCAACCCAGCCAAACTGGTGTGTGGGTGTGCACATCACCCTGCATAATAGATGGGAATCCCACACTGACTTTTAAATTTCAATGGGCCTGCACTTTTAGACCTTACAGGTGCTGCCGGCCTCCAAACCCCACTCTTCCACAAGGCCTGTTGATGTCATGTACCTTAACACTATCAACTGCCCATGTAATGTCAGACTTAAGCTGTGGCACATGCTATAAATGTTGTGATCTGTAGTGTGTAAGACTAGATAGGTAGGGGTTCTAATCACACTCCTGCCCACTTGGTATGTGTGTGTGTGCATCTCCCTGCAAAATAAATATAATCACTACACTGACTTAGAAAGAGGTGGGTTTCTGCAGTATTTTGGCTGTTGTAGGTGACGTGCACCTTCAAAGTCCTGACCCGAACTAGGCCTGCTGATGTCATCTTCCATAACATTACGTGAAGAGATATTAATAGCACACATGAGGAGAGGCATGTGCATTAAGTACTGTGATCAATAGTGTGTATCATTATATAGGTAGGTGTTCTAATCTAATTTCAGCTAACAGACTGTGTATGCTGTGCAGTGTTCTGTACATATGAATTGATAGTGGTACTATTCTCACTGTAGCCAGGTGAGTGTGTGGATGCTAAAACATTTTACATCAATGTATGGGATCATAATATCATTGCACATTTGTAGCCTAATGGAACTAGGTCCCATAAGATCCTACTCATGTTACTACCCTTATGTACATGATCAGCACATATTACCCCAGTCCACAAGGGATAAACGCAGAAGCCCTGTGGTGACATGACAGTCATTCAGGCAATCATGCAGAATCCACCTGAGGATGGTCAGTGAAGCACACTGTTTGCCATTAGGTGGGGGTCTGTTTCAATGGTTTGTGAAAGTATGGTACACATATCTCCCCCATCAGCATGTATTATTAACGTCATATACCAGGCAATGCCATTACAGTGGGTAATACATGTACCATTCCACTTACAGATATGCAGAATTTCCAGTACAGCAGGGACAGGAATTGCTCTGTATACAAGGCAGAGATCACTTCTGAGTGGTCGATATGACACAAGCTACAATGACAGTTACTGCACATGATCCCTGTAGGACAGATACTGGGGACTTGAAGTTTCCTTATGAAGAAATTTTATGTTGTGCACAACTGCTACTGATGCTTGCAAAGGTACACAAGAAAATGGCCATTGCAGTGAAATATTGACATGCTGAGGGCAGACTAAATGGAGGTTATAACTACATCATTATCAGGTGACAGTGCCCTCACTAATGACATGAGCATGATATACTACCCTTATTACCCTTCTGGAGACATGGTGATCTATGCTAAAGTAGGTGTAAACCTGTGTGGCCAGGCCTGTGTGCCCAGGTCTATCACCCCTGAGTATGTTCATCAGGTGTTGCTAATGATGTGCTACTTACCAGGAATATTGCTGTTACCGATGAAAATGATACTGCATACACATTTACATGAGGGTTACAGCCATGATTATGTGAACAAGTATATGCTCATGAAGACCCTCTTGTAGGAGAGTGACATAACTGGGAGATTGTATGACTGCTTCCAGTTTGCTGTGCCATGAGGTGCTTCTTGTCCTGCTGTCAGCTACAGCTGAGTCTATGCAGTTGTACAGGTGTTTGCATAAAGCATTGTTAGAGAGGTCAACAAACTTGCCTGTCCCATCTGAGGGTGGTGGTGCAGTCACTCCATTTATACCATCCCATAGGAGGTTATCTTTTGCTTTGTTGAAGTTTACATCTGTGTTTGCTGAAGGAGGTTAAGGTGTGAGTCTTACATATAAGAAGATCAAGTAGTGGTCAGATCTTACCATGGAGGGCTTTACAGTGTAGGTGCTACAGTGGTCACCCATATTGGTAAGCACCTGAAGCAGCAGTACGTTGGCTCCCCTTGTGGGGATGTCACTCCACTGGTTTAGAGCATTGTATTTAAGGACATAGAATAGCTTTTGGCCAAGTGAGTTTGAGCAGAAGTAACCAACACAGTTGGTGTTTAATGATAGTCACCCCCCCCACCACGGTGTTGTGATGTAACTTGACAGACACATGTAGATTCAAGTAAGCACAACAGGTGCTGTGAGTCATGGAGTTGCCCCATAGCTGGAAATGACTTCACTAGGTGGTCTACCAGCACTGAATAGCGCCTCCAGTGCCTCCAGGGAATCACACTGTTTAACCAATCTGGATGGGTGTCTATCTTTAATGATTATGGATACTCCACCTGCATTAACTGGCACACTTTTAGTGTGGGTTCTGAACATGTGGAAACATGCGCAGCCTGGAATAACTGTGGTGCTGTCCACAACTATGAATGAGGTGTGTGTGACTGCTCTAAAGTCTGCATCTTCCGAGGTGAGGACACCTTCCAGTGAGTGGAGTTTAGTGGTGGTATTCCTAATGTGTACCAGCATAACTGTGAAGTTGTTTGAGGATGGCATTTCCTCTGTGGAAATGTTTCCCATGAGGCAACACCTATAAGATGCACTGTGGTGATGTCAGCACCTTTGTCCACCATACAAACATCCAGGTGTGAAACATGAACACCATCTGTGGCAAAGCATTATGGTCTGTTGAGCAACTCATCCCAGGCTGACATTTACTGGGTCCCCTTAAAATGACAACACACAATAAGCCGATTATTGACTTCAATCATTTTTCGTATGTATTGAGCCATCATGCTAGGTGTAATGCAGTTGAAGGCTAGGAGCACACCCACTGCAAACAGACACTGTAAGCTCAGTCATGTGCCTGCATGCAGTCCATTGTGGTATGTCTCATATTGTGCACACCAACAGAAACTATTATGTAGTCATAACATCACCTGATGTTGACAGCTCTGCATGCATATGTGTTATGGCACCTCACAGACAGCTAGCTGTGAACTGTCCCATGTGTAGCCTGGTGACAGGAATGTCAATGTGCCACATTATGTAATTACCTATGAATAATAGGGTTGAGTTTGTGTTTTGCCTCATGTGTTTGACCGGTGAGACAGTGGTCAATATGCTATTATGTGTACTGTGTTCTTCAGAGGTATGGGTATGTATACTGAGCTTGCAAGTGAGTTTCTGAGGTGTCTGTCCTTTTTGTATGTGTCTGGTAAAGAGCTCCACACATGCAGTTGTGTGTGATGTGGGTGTGGGCGGAGTATGTGGTGAAGTGTGCATGTTGTCAAACTGGCCATTGCCATATGTACTGACCAGTGTGTAAGGCAGCATGGACTCAAGGTTTGTTATATAGTCACATCTGTCACATGTTTTGTTTGTGTGGCATATCAGTATAGGGTTTGGGACACTGTCCACATCTCCACAGTAGTCACTGATACCACTATTAACAATAGAGTCTTGCTTGTGTGTATGTCACAGCAGGCCTTTGTTAGGCAGTGGCCTGACAGATGCTGCAATGTAACATTTTATCACATTTATATAATTCTCCTAGGGTAACACAACACTTGACAGTATGTCATAATATGGTTGATTGGGTACAATGCTTTGCTAGCCATGTGGCCCTTGGATTAACCATACTCCCATGATTTGGCATGATTGCAATAGCATAGATTAGGCATGGTCACAATAGCATACCTACAAATGTGACAACATACAACTCCAGCAAAGATAGGGTCATGCTGCTAAACCCTTGGGGTTAACATCCTCAAACACACTGTCTGTAGCACACCTTGCAGTGAAGATGTGGATGTCTGTGCATGCACAGAGAACTTGTTCAACTCTGCAGTCATTACTCAGGCCTTGCTAGTCTACAGTGCCTATCAAGCAACTAGACAGTGCACTTGATGTTGGGGGACATGATCTGGGAACACTGACATGTATTCCAGTTACATAAATGCACAATATGACATACGAAGGACATGTGTGGGTACATGCACTTTGGCCAAATGTGGCCACTCCTCTGCAGTATGCCTCAGATCCATGGCACACAGACATACACCATGAAGCTGTTGAAGGTCAGGCTGCATGATTTGCTGTGAAATTGTAACCTAACAGGGATCACTACCACTGTGGTGCTTGCTTGAGCAACCTTGCACATGTATGTCATTGGACATTGTATATCATATTGTGACACTGCAGCTGTGCTCCGATTCACCATCTGCTCATTACTCTACTGAAATCCTAAGAACTCTGGAATACTATGTATAATACATGCCACACTGTAATGATTGCTCCGATTACAACTCAAGGCATCAACCTGGAAAAGGGTATGTCAAGGTTACAGAACCTTGCATGATGTGGGACAACTATGTGGATGAACAAACAGGCTGTGGCCTGCTCCTCACATGGAGTTTGGTACTAATGTTTTGTTTTTGGTGAGAGACAAAGTGTAGGAGCATGGTATCCCAGGAGAAAGTGGTTGTTCTGAGACCAGCATTTGTAGTAGCAAGGCACCAGCAATTCATGGGACTCCCCTCTTGTTAACATTCCTCAGAAGGTAATTGTGTCATCACAGTACACACTGCTTGAGTGGTGTTCAACTGCCGGATAACTGTGTAAACACTCCCTTCTTACGTGTATGTATAACTCTCCCCCACTGCTTCCTATGCTCTCTACAGACACAGATATGTTGGCAGACTACCTTCTTGGAGACCATGATGGAATTGAAGTCAATACATAGTTGCACTCAAGGCAAGTAGCATGCAGTGACAAGTAGTGTTCCCAGATGTTACAGCAGTGTGACATTTACAGCCATGAAAAGGCTTATCATGGAAATGATCAGTAACAATGTAGTACTTGCAGACACTGGCCATAACCCAGTTTGTTTTGTTCAAGGTCAAATCATGCCTACTCTAAGCACTGGACCTAATTGATTTTTATAGTATGTGATGAATGAGAGGAAAATGACATATCCCAAATACCATTGCCTGAGAAGGTATTTCACAAGATTAGGCCATCAGGCATTGTAGACGTACTGTACAAACTTGGAAATGAACTGCAGTCACAAATGCAGAGGCAGTGTGGTAAATACAGTAAAAAAGTAAACAGACAAACCAATGTGTTCTTGCACAAGAAATGGTCACTTTCGCCTTTACAATCCAGGACTCTGATGATGCCTGGATTGTAAAAGGTGAAAGTGCTAAGTCTCTGGTGATTTTATTTTATTAAAGTGACTTTATTGTGCAAGAACACATTGGTTTGTATGTTTACTTTTTATGCTGTACAAACCTGTATGTCAGCTGTTGGATAGCCAAGTGTCTGACAGTCATTATCTGGGAAGATAGGATTTTGCAGGCCAGCGCTAAAATCAGAGAATTCACCAGTGGACTACCTACACATATCATTCGTGGGACTACCCCTCCTAGCCATTCCCTTCTCTGCAGTCATGACCACTGTCAGTAACTCAGATTGACTACATTTGAAGATGATTGCAAGTAAGGAACTATCAATGTTTCCTACACAGAACCAACAGTTACCCAGGATGGGCTGACACACACATTCAGTTGTTGTCAGAGCCATTGACAAATATCACATCCCAAGGAATGCACAATACTATACTTTTGGCAGTCATCCACCCCTGGACGATATCATATTGTCCACACACCTCCAACAATTGACCCATTAGGCAGGGACTTATGGGCACAGAGAGTGATCTAGCCTTTGACTTTCGCTAGTTGGTAAGATGTGGGGCTTCACCCACTGTTACACACCCTATAGAGAAAGGTATGGCATATAAATCCCAGAATGTCATTGTTATACTGTATGTGGCACTCATCATACCTACCATTGAATGCAATGCCACCTTTGGTATGTAAGTACACAGGCATATCTGACACCTGTAGCAGAGAGAGATGTCCCATAGTAACCGAATACACAGTGTGCATAACATGTCCAATGCAGACAGTGTCAAGGCCGTAACTGTGTATTCTGTCTCGTACATGCTTTGGAGGGGAGATGCATGGCTACCATACAGGGAGGTGTCAGATCGGACTGTGTATCACCTGCCCATCCAAGAAAGCACTAGCATGAGACATACCTGTTCCCCACAGCTGCACCTTGACTGAGTTATAAATAGGACATGCAGGGGAGACAGGTAAGTAACCGTGACACTACACGCTACATGTAAAATGCACCCCATCCATCTGAAGCACACTTCAGCTGTAATGCACATCATGTGCAAGTTACACAATGGGATGTAGAAGAAGGTAATCATAACTGGTTTAGGACAAATGTCTGAAATGGACACAGGGGAATTGTAGATGGTGCATCTCCTATGTCACAGCTTGTAGATGTGTCAGCTCCCAGAACATTGCTTACACTTATCAGGGGAACCACACTGTGTCAGAGATTACAGATACAAGAGAATGCTGCATGAAGCCATTGTCCCTGCTAGCCAGTGATATACATATGAACCTATAGAGCCATGCACCTATACTGTTTTACCTTTGTATATACATTTTGCTTCTGTACTGACATTCCTTCCTGTGCTCTGATTTTTGTGGATTTATTGTAGCAGTGTGCCCACAGGTGTGTCACAAATAATTATGAATCTGTAACATAAACAGTTCTATGAGACACTGTTCATTGTGTAAATATACAGGCATTACAACATCATCCAACTTAAGCTATACAACATAATGTGGTTTACTCATTACAACTGGCAGCAGATAATACCTGTCAATTACCAGTACAAGTGCCATGCGAAAAGCCACAGTGGATTAAAGAATTACATAACAATTTAAGTATTCACCCTGTGCATCAGACACACAGCTTCATCTCTCTGAATTGATGAGAAGAATGACAGGGATGTGGCACAGGTATCATCACTTGCACATGGTATTGTATGGTGGTGCAGGAGGAGGCCTAGACTGACCCAATAGGATGGGAAACATGTGTGTGAGTCAGGAAGGGAAGCAGGCAAGATGGACCATGGAATGTGCTGTGTGTGTCTGCAGGTGACCTGATTGTGACAGTGGTGTGTGAGTCTCTGCATGAACACAGTCAAGCTCAGTGCTGACCCTACATGACTGTATGTTGGACAGCTTTCAAACATGCATGGTAGAGCTGACAGTTCACTGTCTCTGCCCCCAAACAAGGGAACTGCCTCTGCCAGGAATTGCACTGGCACCTCCATGTCCAAGGTCAGAAATGGTGCTTCTACCTGAGGATGACTGCTGTCTCCTGGGACTGTGTCCTCCATGGAACAGCCAGGACCACAAGCCCATGGCCTGCCATATCTTAGTGTAGAGAGCACACTCACCTCTGGGGTGTTGGATATACTGCCACAACTGGAGCATGAGTGAGCATGACCATGTGGACTCTTAACAGATGTAGCTGCTGACCTATCTCCATGAGTCTGACTCTCAACTCCAACCAGATGTTACATCATAGACAATGCCCGTTCCAAGACAGATATTCTGTGATATCTCTCAGACCACTGTCTCTCCACTGTGTCAGTGAAGTCACTGAGGGTATCAGCAATGCGGTGGAGCCAATCATGGATGTCAGACTGTGCTGCATTCATAACCCTTAGCATTCATCTGGAGGTCCTTTCAGAACATGCCTTTGTCTCCATGATGGCCCTAGACATACAGCGAGTGATTCCTGATGAGTCACCTGCAACAAGTGGTGGCAGGACAGCAGGCCTCTTACAAGCACCGCTATCAATCTGCCTGTGTGGAACCTCACCATCTCTTTGGCTATGGCCAGGATCAACACTCACTGCAGCCATAGTACCCACACTTTCCTGTTCAATGTCCCCACCCACTGACTGTTCAATATCTGTGGCATCAGCGGACTTGGTATGTGTAGGCATACTGACTGTGTATGGTGATAATGAGGGCAGAAGAAGGATGTCAACCTCTGTGATAGAATCAGCCCCTGTAGCACCCACCTGTGCCTCACTTTGGCCACTATCATCATCAGAGTCTGAAGAGACACTGACATCAGGTTGTGAAGGGAACAGAGACCAACTCCCCTGGTCACCTGTGATTAAAAGGGAAACATGGTACATTAATACATGCACTACTATGCTCTATAGTACTATCTTGCAATATATGTTAAGCTGTATACAATGCTGTCAGTATTACATACTTGTTTAACCCCCAACATCATCTGCCAGGAACTGAGGACATTATTTTCTAACAAACTTCTGAGGTTACTTGTAAAGAATAAGCTCCTTAATCAAGAATCTCATGAGCAACAGTGATGTACACTATTGGCATTTATCAAGACTCTGCACAGTTGACACATAATGCAATCTGTATTGTTCTGGAAATACTGTAAATCAATCAGTGTCGTCACAACTACAAGGCATAGGTATGAATGTAAACCATGTTCTACTGGTAAAAATCTGTGAAGTTGGCAATCATGCAGACAGATTATCAATCTAGCCAGCAGACTTGGGATGATACTTCAGCGAATACTATGCATTAAATCTTCGTCTGTAACACAGTAGTGTTATACTTACCAGGAGCAGGGTCATTGCCATGCCTGATTCCTGACAGTCCAATGAAAATTTGAGGGAGAGGTAATGTAAACAGCAAACCATGTTGCAATATGACAGGCTACTACATCCAAATATCTCACATTTACAGTACATACTAAGTTAATTTGTATGTTGGTCACAATCTGAGCATGACATTTAAACTGCAACTAACCTTTTCCCTTCCTTAAAATATACCTGCCACCCACATAAAACTATGCATATCCTGACACACTGAATGCTACAGTATTCCAATGCTTATCCAACTAAGTATACCTGGATGCTCCTCTTGTATGAAAATGGTGGCACCCACATTCACAACGTACCATGTGATGGATGCCTGGGAGCTGTTATGTGTACCTAGGTTGGCCAGGAATTCCTCAGTTACTGGCATTGATTGCTCTGCTGCAGGCCATCCACAGGTGACAGCACAATCCCTAGCCACATCTGCTGCTCTTCTGCAGGCGGCATTTATCATATCAGTGGCATGGTGTCACACTTGCTTATATGTCCTGCTCTGATGACCAACTGCACTGACATTGTGAACCAGGTCAGCCCACAATGCTGGCTTCTCTTCCCTGTTTGTCCTCCCTGGACAGCAGCCGTTGGTGATGTTGACTCAGGGCATCCGGGATAGTGTAATTTTCTGCCTCTGTAAAGGGGGATACATATTTCCTGAAAGACAACAAAATGGGAACATATGTCAGGATCTCATACATGGGAGTATAGTATGCAGAGACACAGCAATAACAGATGGCTATCAGTAGTCACTGCTTGGCTACACATCTCATTTTCAACACCATGCAAACATAGTAAGAGTGTGGATGTGAGGAGGATAGTAGCAGTACTCATCTATTCCTTGCTTGTGCCATGACAGATTCTGTTGTATGATCATACAACCAACACAGCAGTCCATTAAGTTGTGGTCCGTATGTGTAAACCCTCCTTATATTATTGAAAACCATGTGTGCCAGACAAATAGCAGTGTAGTATTACCACTGCTATCAACAGGAAATTTCCAGGATAGCAGTTTACCTAATTAGCAAAGAGCATTCTACCCATACTGTACTCTAGTTCCTCTGTAGGTGTAGTACATCTGCAGGTCAATGACATGTCAGCAGTACAGTTCCAAGTAAGGCTTACTGCTGTAATCCCCATTCCCCCTAAGTATATGGACACATATGCATCATGTTGGAAACAAAATGGTTGCATACCTGATGGAGTACAGTACTCTTCTGTTGAGTGGTAAATATATATAAATGTTGTGCCAGTGACTTGACCATGCAAAGTAACTGTTAAACACAATGTTTCCCCTAGCTAGTTGTTTGCCTTTTTAACATGGTTCACTATTAGCAAGTGATTGCCTCTGAACCAGTCTGTGCTTCTGAGATGCTAATTACAACCAACACAGCTGATTTGCAGTATAATCAGCCAATCCCATGCAATCACTGAACAAGATATAAGGCCTCCATGTAGATTACAACCCCTTTCCTCATATGTTGGGTTGGAAAATAGTGGGGGACAGATACTATATCATGGCAGAGAGAATGTCAGTAGCAGCTACTTTTTACATACAAATGTGTGTGCTACAAGCTGAATCTGAAAGTGATGTTGCAGGCAATAGATATAGGCAGAAAAGGGTGAACACTGCAGGACAGCAAGCTTTAAGAGTAAGTGTGGAACCTGTGGCAGCCTTGTTGTATAGGCAGATCCAGATTGAGAGTACCTACCCCACTGGGAAGGAAGGTATGTGAGTCAGGTAAGTCTGTCAGCCAATGGTATCAGTAAGACAATGCAAGGCAAAATGCTTGGTGTGTCCTAGAAAAAGGGTAAGTGTACATTTACCATGATGTCACATAGCTGGACACCTGCCAAGCCAGATGTTATGTCATAGTAGTCCCCTGCTGAGTGTGTACTGGCAACCCTTGTGTCTAGCTCAACCTCTGTACTTATAGGTTGTCTGTCATATTGCCAGAAAAACATTGTGGTTGCAGTGTGATATTACTGGGTCACAATCTCAGTACAGACTTCAACATCCTCTGAGAATTCAGGCTACTGCATTACCTTACAGTATCTGCACTTTATAATGTTGTACTAGGAGCACTTGAGAGTGATCTTATCTGTACGCCTCCGACCTCTATTATATAGATGCAGACATTCCAACTGTAGTGCTTTGGATGGATAAATTTGGGATGAGACAGACATATATATCACACTTTCTAATATTGATGGCCACATACATGTATTTTCATTAGTAGACACAGCTGTACTTGAATCCAGGACCATGTGTACTAAAATGTTATGTTTTCAATACATTTCACAGACTGAGCTACAGAGCCACTGTTATAGGGCATGGATTTTTACATGTTGTAGTTATCATTCTACAGTTATCTGCTATTAAATACTGCACTTACATCTATTATTATGTGTATGGCTTTAGAGTACTGTATTTGTATGCCAGAGTCCCAGTTAAAATCCTATTTTCCATTAATGTTTTATCAAGAGTGTTTTGCCATGTTGTAGACATAATTGCAGGGTTACCTGCTATCTGATACCTCACTTAAGTCTAAGCTTATGTATGTGTCTTCAGAGTGATGTATTTGTGTACTAGAGTGATAATTACAGTACTATTTATCTAGTAATCTCTTAGCTGATTTGCATGGTGCGGCATGATGCTCAGTACCATTTAAGCAAGCTTAATGAATATATGTGTGTGAATGAGAGGGAGGATAGAGGAATGGTGAGGATGCAGGGAGTAGGGGCGGCGAAGGTGGATTAGTTTAAATACTTGGAATCAGCGGTTCAGAGTAATGGTGAGTGTGGAAGAGAGGTGAAGAAGAGAGTACAGGCAGGATGGAGTGGGTGGAGAAGAGTGTCAGGAGTGATTTGTGGCAGACGAGTACCAGTAAGAGTGAAAGGGAAGGTCTACAAAAGGGTAGTGAAACCAGCTATGTTATATGGGTTGGAGACAGTGGCATTGACAAAAAGGCTGGTGTCAGAGTTCGACGTGGCAGAGTTGAAGATGTTAAGATTTGCACTGGGTGTGACAAGGATGGACAGGATTAGGAATAAGTATATTAGAGGGTCAGCCCAGGTTAGAAGGTTTGGAGATAAAGCCAGAGAGGCAAGATTACATTGGTTTGGACATGTGCTGAGGAGGAATGCAGAGTATATTGGGAAAAAGATGATAAGGATGAAGCTGCCAGGTAACACTAAAAGAGGAAGGCCTAAGATAAGGTTTATGGATGTGGTGAGAGAGGACATGGAGGTGGTTGGTGTGACAGAGCAAGATGCAGAGGACAGGAAGACATGGAAACAGTTGATCTGCTGTGGCGACCCACCTTCAGCATTAATATGTTTTGCTTAAAACAGTTGTGTTTATTAGCAGCTGTGTGGCTTGGCAGGATGATCCACTATTCTGCAGGTGCGGTGGTCATGGGTTCAAAATAGGTGCAGGTGGTCCTTTTTGAACACGATTAATATTGTTCCAAAAGTACATATCAATATAGTGCAATTTAGTATTGCTAAGTGATGTAGGAACTGTGCCGCATCACACAAAAAATATTTAAAGAAAAGAAAAATGGGGAGATAGGACAGTGGTGAAAAGGGGTCTGAGCAGGGAGGAAAAACATATTGACAGGCAGGTAGACATATGCAGGTTGGGTGTAGGAAAGTACCATAGCTATTCATTTCTTCAACAGCAACAAATGTGCACTTTCACAGATGGTTTTTTGCTGAATTTGGACTGTCACCCCCAGAGAGGGGTGATGATGACATAACTGCTCTGTCAAGCCAATTAGACTAAATTAAGGGTGTCCAGTGGACACGTGTGCAAAATGGATAACTATATACGGGACAATATTTTCTTTTTCGAGATAGGTGCCCATTTTATTTTATTTTTTTAAGGTGAGAGTGGAATGTTAGGGAAGGGGCACAGGTATGTGGTGGGGAGGTATGTTGGGAAGGTGAGGAAGCTTTTGCAGACAGACAAGATAGCAGACAGGGTTGGTGTGTGATAGAAGTGTGGCATGAAGACCTTGGATGGGGAGGGTGTTGTGGAATCCCAGTCCCATGAGCATCCACACAGTATCAATGTAACTCAAGTCTTCTCCCATGGGACTGTCAGCACTGCTCCTTCACTGCCCCTATGGTGGCAGTGGTGGAGGCTGGCAACTGGGGTCAGGCTGCCCCACCAGTGTGGTGATCATGATCTCCATCCATCGCAGGTGTGCACCAACAGTTTGGAGGAGCACCCTGCACCCCATACCTGGCAGCTCTTGATGGTTGACAAAATCACCCCCTCAAACTCTGCTCCCAGGGGGGAGCCCAATCCCAGCCTGTAGGGCAGAACTACCTAGTGATGCAGGTAATGCAGAGGCAGCAGAGGGGGCACAACAAGGCTGCAGCCCAGATGTGCTGGGCCCCAGTGCCATGGCCGGGGGAGTCAAGGAAGGTAGATCACCTGGAACTGGCTTACCTTTTCATGCTGTAGTAAATTAAATATAAGCATAAGGTAAGATAAGTAATAACCAAACAAATGTTAGTATTAACATAATGGAAGATAATATTGATTAATCAAAATAGATATTAAGGTATGTTATGAGGAACACAACAATAAATAACATACAGAAAGTATGTTAATAGCTAACCAGTATGAAATAACCCATAAGGCCAACATAACAGTTAGTTTAAAATAATATATTAATATCAAATCATAATAATAAATAACATTAATTAATTAAAGAATATAATGGGTGGGGGGTTTACTATTGAAATGTTGAACAGCACTACATCGACTGTACTATAGACGAACACGGAAGTTCGATAATAATAATGTCGATGACAAAAAAACAATCTAGGAATGGTTTTAACATGGGTCGAGGTAGGTGTTCAGTATTATTCAGAACTACAAACATCTCCCCTACCTTGACCCATGTGAAAACACAGTCCTAGATTGTTTTTTTGTCGTTGACATCACTATTTTCGAACTTCCGTGTTCGACTATAGTACAGTCGATGTAGTGCTGTTCGACATTTCAATAGTAAACCGGGTGGCGAGAGACAGAAAATCATACCATTAATGACTTTGCAGGTGATTTTACTACACAGACTAATAATGCATACTTCTACAGGTGTACAGCATCAGTTGTGAGTACAGTAACTCCAATCCTTGTATAGATGATAAAGCATGTACATACCTCTCAACGTGTTAGCATGTGAGGGTTTGAGCCAGGCACTAACAAATGCAGGTAGACAACTACAGGGGACTATTTTACATACTGCTGATACATTACTACCAAGGTGTTCTGTAAATGGATTTGTGTATTCAAATTAATGTCATTTATCTGCTAATCAAGGACCAGACATATGGGGAATTAGTCATTACATTCCGAAAAATTGTGACAGTTGAGAGGTATGTGTACATTAAGTTGACTAGACAGCCAGTGATTTCTTAGTCAAGAGGGGGACCCGAACCTGTAGCATATGGAGGTAAACCTTCTGACCCAAATGACCTGCACTTGATTAACAGCTCAGGTGTTGGAAGTGCCATGGTGGGCAGGTTGGGAAAAAGATGCTGATGTCAGCTCACCCATCCAGACACAAGAGAAACATTTTGAACTGCTGGTGATTTGGAGAACATCAGTAACAGCTACTGGAACATTGTGCCTGCTGGCCTATACATATTAGTGGTACACTAAGGAGTTTTTTTTTTAATGAACACACATGCAGAAACATAAAAAACCTCTGTAGTGTAGCTCAAATATGCACAGGCCAGCAGACACCATTGGCCCACATGATTACTAAGATGGACCACTTCCTCAGATCTGACTCTCACCTTCCTGGGGGACAAATTAACTGACAGGGCTCTCACTTTGGTCAGACACAAGATAGATCACGGGGCATTTGCACTGTCTGAGAAATGAACTGGTTTAACTCTCCCCCTATGACTCAGTGAAGGAATGAAAAAGCCAATAGGATAGAGATATGACAACCATTGGGCAGATCATTTGGGGTTGTGGTTAAAATGATAATGTAAAAGGGAGGTTAAAAAAGGAAAATTCTGTTTCACTTGTCATGTTTTCTAGGAGACTGCAGTCTGATAGCTGTCCCAGAGCATTAAGGTTCTGAGGCAATAATGAGCTATTTCCTGTATCCAAGTTACAGAGATTGATTTTTTTCTCCTTCATTTAACTACTCTGAACAAGTCACTTAACCTGATAGTGTTCTATGGTTGCCCAGAAAGGGAAACTCGTGCCCACTGGGCTTATGTCGCTAACAAAGGTTTAAAATAAAAGTTCATTTTTAATTCATACTTTAACAGGACATACAAAGAGTTAGTGTATTTATCTAAGTGCTTTTTCACTTCATATTTGAGTACCTTGCACAATCACATTACATTAGTCTTCATCCACCTTTATCCTGTGCTCTCACAAAGTTTTTTTTTGTTTATTAGTAGTACTTCAAATATTTGCAGTAAGCCCATTCACTGATTCTTTTGATATCTGCTGTGACATCTTGCTATATCCCCACCAGACTGCTACTAACTAAGTGTCCCATCTGGCCAATATTCCGCCGGACTGCCCATCGGACTGCCTACAATAAAATGTGGTGTCCCTTACTTTCCTGGGTCAGTAACTAAGGAGTTTCAATCTTCACTACTGACTCCAATGTGAGACTGTCACTTAAACAGGAGTAATATTTCACAATTTTTCCCCTAAGAGCACAACAGAAACATGCTCAATAATCTGGGACTGGACTATATACTTCTGTCCACCCCTAATGTAACTCCTTATTACACACTTCAGAGCAATGTGTCCCAGTTTAAGACGTCTGATACACTCACCTCAAAGTAAATTTAAATCTCACACATCCAAACACTTCTGGGAAAGCCTGACACAGATTTCCAGCTGTGTCCCTTCCTCAAAATAATATGGTAATGCTGCCACCAATCAAACTGTATTTCTGCCCTTCTAAAGGGGTGTTCAGTTATAAAAATTAAATGTAAAAATAAATGATAGCTATGACCAGAAGCGATCAGGCTTTGAGGTGACCTGGGAGTATCAAACAAGTATAAGCACTCTCTAATCTCTAAACAACACACTGATTTCCAGCCAGAATGTAAAGTAATTAAAAACAATTTAATAATATGTAAAATTATTACAAGAATGGAAATCAATAACTTTCAATAAACACCAGAATTCAATCACAAAAATATAAAATTAAACTGTAGGATAGAAGCCCATCAATCTAGAAAAACTCTATCTGAATACCGAAGCTTTCCTACTCTAACTAGAGAATATTGTCCCTGATTGAATCTACCACATAACAGCAAGGCAAAGGCAGGCTTACAGTTTTTGTAGAGTTTTCTTTTCTTCAGGTATTACTGCACAGCACTGTAACTAACTACAACTCTTCACAAAGTACTTAGCACTTGACTAACCGCACAGCTTAATAGTCTCAACTGTCATATTTTAAAAATAACACTCAGCTGTTTGAAAAGGTTCTTTTTCCTGTCAGTCAGCTGTTCAAATAATCTCATAGCAACCAGGAACATTCTAATTACATCACCTACTGTTCAGCTGATTCTTCACAGTACTTTAGGATTTTCCTCTCAAACATGAGTAGTTAGAAATGTATCAAAACACTGACAGATTCTTTAAACATTCTTTTTAAACAGGGAAATACTGAACATTTAATTTACATTTCACAATTATACTGGCATACAATTCAAGTTAATCTGAAAATATAGACAAATCTCCTGCCAAAGATGCTAACACAGATGACAATGTTTTCATTTTTTTCACATCTGCTTCATTCAGTTTACATGTGTGGAGAAGCTTTTTCCTATTCGTCACTCAGTTGCTGCAATGCAGACAGACATTATGACAAAGGATTCCACTTTTTTGCTGGGCACATAAAGAGAAGTCCTACAGGACAAATGAACTCACATGAGCACACACACACACACACACACACACACACACACACACACACACACACACACACACACACACACACACACACACACACACACACACACACACACACATATAGGAATTTCAAGGTTTGACAATTCAAGTACAGCGTGCCTTTAAGATGAAGAAGGAAATCTGTAGCTCCATTGAAAATTCCTAAGAACACAGTAAGAAAATACCTGCACTCTACGACAAAATATTACAGTTGTGCAAGTTGAACTTACCATAACAGTAGATCTTCAAATGATTATTGCTGCAGTAGCTTTAGCTATGTGGGTTATACCCTGCTGAGGATATAATGCCTGGCCATGCACCCAAAATGTCAAGCAGCTCAAATTGAACTGACTAAAATACACATCTGGATGCAAAGCCTTTCAAAGCTTTCCTGTAAACAGAAAGATGGAGTCTTATCCCTGAAATGACTATGCTAGGAACAACTTAACATAAATGTCCACACCCTGGCATAAAAAAAATACCAAAAAACAAGGTGATGAAGGGAGGGAGTGGCAACTGAAGAAGTGATCATTCAAACATATACTGTTATGGTAACTTCAACTTAACAACTGTACTATGTTCATCATATTGATCACTCAGACGCCTTAGTCATTTGGGTAGGCTACCATAGCTAACTATATTTGGGAGGTGGAAGTAGAAGGGTCCAGGAGGCCCTGGAGGATGGTCCTAGCAAAGCTTGATCTGGATCTAGAGAATGAATAAAGCCTATAGTGCTTTGTAAAAGTATGTACAGAGGACCAAGTAGCAGCTTCTAGAACATTTGTAGAATCCACCCTGTTCCAAAAAGCCATATGTGAAGCCAAGGCCTTGGTACAGAGGGCCTTGACCCTGCCTGGAATAGATTTGTTATGGTGAGTATAACAAAAGGTAATAGCCTTAGACAACCATTTGGAAATTGTCTGTTTTGACACAGGTCGTCCCTTCTTCTAAACTTCACAAGAAATAAACAATTTATCTAAAAATCCAAGAGATACAGTTCTGTCAAGATAGTACCTGAGTTGTCTGTGGCCATCCAATGTATGGAGTATCCTTTCTCCCTCATTTTAGATTCAGTATAGAAAATGGGTAGATAGGTAGTTTGGCTTAAAGTAAACTTGGATAGCACTTTAGGCATAAAAGAAGGATCAGTTCTCAAAGAAACCCTGTCCCTCTGGAAAATAAGGTAGTGTTGACTCACAGTAAGAGCTTGCCGTTCAGATATCATTATTGTAGAGGTCAGAGCAATCAGTAAAATTGTTTTCCATGTTAAGATATCAAGTCAGCCAGATTAGCGAATTCAAATGGAACAAGTGTTAGCTTCTCTAACAAAAAATTAAGATCCCTAGGAGGGGTCACTGGTTTACTTCCTGCCTTTGTATGCAAAACTTCTTTCAAAAGCATTTTGACACAAGACTGCATTGAAATAGAAGGATCTATGAGCAGACATGCTGATATGGCCAATAAATGAACCTTAACAGTGGAATAAGAAAGGCCATAGGATAGCAACTCATGCAAACATTGTAAGATCAGAGAACAGCTAACTCTGAATTGGGTGCTGGTTATGCTGCTGGCACCAACTAGAAAACTCTTTCCATTTACTAATATATGAATATCTAGTAGCAGGCTTTCTTGCCTCCATTAGTACCTGCTGCACATCATCAGTAATCAGGTACCTAAAAGGAATTAAGACTGTATCATCCAGGCAGTCAAATGAAAATGACTGATGGAGAACCACAATTACCTAAGCCAGAAGGGAGTCACTACAATGATCTTAGTAGATTCTTTCTGAATCTTCAGAAGTACTCTGGATATTAGTGGAAAGGGTGGAAAAACATACAGTAATGTTCCTGTCCAAAGAAAAGAAAAGGCATCTGTCTTTCAGGCCTTCTTGCATACAATTCTGGAACAGAAACTTGTCAGTTGATTGTTCAAAGAGGAGGCAAGCAGGTCTACTTGAGGAACTCCCTACAGACAGATCAAATATCAGTAGACCTTCTGATCTAGTTTACATTTGTGGTGGTCTGCCCTGGTCCTGCTCAGCTAGTCTATCACACAATTTAGCTCTGATGGAATGTAGGATGCCGGTAGAGTTAGACTATCCTTTAAAGCTACATCCAAAGCTAACATGGTTAGTTGTTAATGGGAGAATTACCTGGCACCACCTTGATTGTTGATGTCCCACAAGACTGTGGTATTATCTGAAACTACTTTGAATTTGTCCCAGGGGCCAAAGATAGCTCAGAGAGTTGAGTACCTTGATCAGGGCAAGCATCTTCTAGATATTCATGTGCATCTGCCATTGGTGTCCCACACCCCTTTACTTTTGTCTCTCCTTAAACTGCTCTTCAAGCAAAGTCTGAAGCATCTGTGAAGATAGACTGCTTTGGAGCAAGGAGGGAGAAAGGAAGACCTGGATTTAAGGTTATCTGTTGTCTCCACCAAACAAGTTCCCTTCTGATAAACCCAGCAATGGGATTTAAAAAGATAAAGCGTGTTGGTGGGACCCAAGAGGTTTCAGATACCACTATATCTTTCTCATGTGGACCCTTACCATGGAGAACAGGAGAATCATAAATGCCATAAGACCCAAAATCCTGAGGTATTCCTTCACAGTGACCGAAGTCTGAGTAAAAAAAAAACTTAGAAACAGATCTAAATAAGGATATATTTTGGAAGGAAATCTCTTTAAACTGTGGTATCTAGCTGATCAATACCAGGAACACAATCCTGTGTGAGGGAGACAAGAAAGACTTCTGACTGCTCTCTTTGAATTCCAGCATGTGTAAGAGATCTCCTACCCCAAACAGAGAGAGATTGCTGACACTTTGAAAGACTGTATAAAGATAAACAAGTAATCAGAATATGGAAAAATGTGGATACCCTGCAGCCTGCAATGAACTATAAACAAAGTTAGACACTCCTAGTGCAGTGATAAGTTCAAAGGTTAAGACAGAGAACTGATAATATGATCAGCACATACAAAACCTTAATGTCTGAAGTCTGGATGAATAAGGATGTACTGATAAACATATTATAGATGTGTTACCAGGAAACCTGAAAAAGGAAGAAAAGTTAATGTGTGGTGAAGTGACATAATTTTGAATTAGGGCATTATTGCAAATAGGCTTAGGAAAGAATGATCCAGAACTGGTCTCCAAGGATTTTCTTTCTTTGGCACAAGAACATCCTTCAATAAAACCTCTTCCCTATGGAGGGAAGTACAGAATAGTTCTGTCAGTCCTTGGGACAACATGGGATGAAGAACAGTTGAAAAAAAAGAGCCTGATCTAGATGATGAGGAATGATCACCCTAGAAAGAAGGAATTTCCTCCCAGATCCATTTGTAATCTTGATAAATGATATTCAGACCCCATTTTTCTGAAACAATATGTTGCCAAAGAGAAAAAAGGAGATTAAGACTTTTTGGGAAAAAAAAGGGGACAGGGTAGGGTGGGTCATAGGGTCTCTTGAATAGTCAGTCATACATATTGGGCTGTCCTTGATTTTGGGAGGTTAGAGACTTCTTTTTGGAACTCCCTTGCCATTCCTTCTTAAAAGTCTCTTTACTTGAATTCTGTTGAGATTCTTTGTTCTATTTTCCACCAAAAATGGAAGAGGAGAAAGGAAATCCCTTGAATGATTCAGAAAAGGAGAGCTGAAAAATCTTAGAGATTCCCCGGATCAGCTTGTCCTTTTCATCTTACATTTTGATCACTTCAGCAGCAGTGGGGCCAAACACTTTAACTCGATCCAAGGGAGAATTTAAAATTTCATTTTTAACATCATCTCCAGTGTTCGAAGAAGGTAGCCATGCAGATTTCCTTAAAACAGTAACAGTGGTCATAGCTCTGGAAAAGTATCAACAGAGTCACATGTCACACTGAAAATAATGAGTAGTGACCTGAGCAATAAAAGAAACTAAGTTATGTAAAGCAGATTTTTACTCAAAAGAAAAAACTGCAAATAAAACATTCCTCATACTTTCACAATTTGTCAGAACAAGGTTTAACATATGAACCCAACAATTCAAAATTCTGAAAAACAAAGTTGCAGAAGTATATACTTTTTCCCCATACCTATCAATAGTTTCCCCAGCCTTATCAGAATGAGTAGGATTGTATTAACTAAGTGCTTAGCAGCAGTGGGATCAACTAAGGCTATAGCTGGGGCCAGACTTGGGAATAATCTATAAAAATTTTAAAAGACAGGACTTTTATGCATCCTATCTACCTTCTTATGGGGCAGCTGGCTGAGTAATAGGAAAATTGCAGACACTAACATAAACATTCTCTAAAGCTAACATAACAGGAGGAATGGATATAGGTTCTGAAAAATCTGTCTGTAAAACTCAGCATTTTCTGAGGAACTGAGAAACCTCAGTGTTCTCCCACTGGAAACACTTGCACATTCTAGAAACAGTCTCAAGAAAAATACCCCCCCACATGCACACACACACACACACACACACACACACACACACACACACACACACACACACACACACACACACACACACACACAGAATAAGAAACTGAGCTCTCTTCTGAGTCTGAATCAGAAATCTGAGGGAAAAAAAACAAATCCATCTCTGCATCTTCCTATTCAGATTCAAAATCTTGAATCTCTTTTGAAAAAGAGGAATTCTTCTTTCTTTTACCAGAAACTACTTCACTAGAAAGATCAATAGACTGAATTAAACCCTTAGACAAATGCAAAGCACTACCCCTGTCTAAAGAAATTTGAGGAGTAGTAGATATGTGCTTGGTTTTCTGTTTCTTTTTGACAGGAAAAATGGGGTGAGCTATGTTACTAATGGCATCAGCTAATTCCCCAGGGACGGGCATAGCATTCTGGTACAAAAGGAAAACCTTCCTTGTTCCCTCTGCTAGAACTGACAAGAGTGACTCTTCCTTGCCATTGAGGGGACACCAACACCCACAGAGGATATGGCTAACCTCCAGTCCATAGTGCTTGTAGGTGCTACACCAGAGGGATTCAGGATAAACAATGAGTGGTCTGATGTGCAGAAAATAGACATGTCAGTCATCCATCTGCAGGTGAGGCAAATTGCTAGCCTGCTGTGGTGGCAAAGACTGTTTAATGAACTTTTTCTTTCTTTCTTTCTTTCTTTCTTTCTTTCTTTCTTTCTTTTTTTTTTTTTTTTTT
Organism: Protopterus annectens; assembly: GCF_019279795.1. Taxonomy (NCBI): domain Eukaryota; kingdom Metazoa; phylum Chordata; order Ceratodontiformes; family Protopteridae; genus Protopterus; species Protopterus annectens. The sequence goes on along the minus strand of NC_056739.1, from coordinate 1,635,932,821 downwards.
GTGGCTGTAATAAGGACTGACAATGGGACAGGTAGTCTGTTCCATGGTCATGCAAAAATTGTGCTCTTTCCCAGGAACATACTCTTAAGTGCACCTCATTACGAGGAATGTACCTCATTTGGGTCTTAAAAAGTTCATGTTCCTTGAAGTTCCATATTGAAAGGCTCCATTGCAAATTCAGTGTTAGGACTTTTTTAACTGATATCTATGATAAGTAGAAAAGACTCATTAATTCATTAAAGATTTTTCTGGTATGTAAAGCCAACATATTTTAGCCATCCTATGACCTTCCTAGCTGAAATTGTTATTATGTGCTCCACATTTTGCCCATTTGTTCCTCATTATGAGGGCTAGTGTTCCTCATTTCTGAGATGGAAAGTTGAGAGCTATGCCCAGGAAGACAAGCAGCAAATGCAGGTAAAACTACCAGTCCACAAACGTTTTTTTTTTTGCAGAAAAATACTGTGAAAAGCACTTTCAAACACTATCCTGGATCCACAATGGAGAAATTAGCACAATTTCTCTATAGAAAAAATCTTTTTAGTTAGTTATCATAACTTTTAAACTGAAAAAAAATGTTCCATTTAAAGGTGTGTTACACTCTTGAGACAGACAATTAAAACACAACACTCCTAGGTTTAAAATAACATTCCTGAAGAGGAAAGTAAAAAAGAAAAAAGAAAAAAAATTAAATTTAGTAAAATGAAAGTTTTTCCCCCCAAAGAAAACGTATTTGCCCAGTCAAGGAAAGCACAAATCAACTGTTGATCCTCAAAAGCCTCAGAGGAGCAAAATATTCTACAGCAGGAAATCACTGAATGGCTTTATACCCAAACCCGTCTTTTAGTCAGCTCAGTTCAAGCTGCCTGACAGTTTGGGCACTTGGAAGGTGCCTTGAAGTTTTGGATGCTGTCCGACCATTAAATCCTTGGCAGTATATAACCCATATACCTAAGACTATTGCAACAGTGATCAATATGATGAACATCACTAATATATTAAGATAAGTTTAGACAGTTGTGTTCCTTGCTCTGCCTTTTCTTTGGTTCTAAGGCATCACTGAAACACTACTGTAAATTCAAATGGTTAAGAAACAGTATCACAATAAGGGAGAGATAAAAATCATTCTTTCTGTCAATGTGATGCAGTGGACTATGTTTTCTTTACTACTTTCCTAAGGTTTATTATTATTGTAGCACATGTTCCTGAATTTCAATAAAATGCAGTGTACAGATAGTTAATTAATTAATTAATAATCTCAGCTTAGCCTGTGTACAATACAGTACTATTTCATGATAAAAAGACAGAAAGTATAACAACTAAACAGAAGGAAAAAGAACAATACAGTGCCATGAGAATCTAACTATGCTGTTGAAAAATTGTTTATGATCTTGGACAGACAGTTTAATAATTAATTTTGTAGGTAAGACACCGCATCTCTATTCATCTGGATGAGACAGAATTGTATTAACTTTCTCCTTTACTCATTGCCAAAACACAGCTTTCAGCCCTTAAATGCACTGTTAAAGGGTATATGACAGCATGCACAAAAACACATCCTATGGCAGTTTGTGGCTTGTCACGTTTATCCGAAATGGATGACCTTTAGTTTTACCAGTTGCTAAGCAACCTTTAGTATGCTGTAATACCCTTTATGTATTTAGTTTCTGATATCACAAAACAACTACAGGTGCAGTTTTTGGTGCACAGAATTAGATGTCACATATCAGTTGCACATTTTATTATGTGCCATACTTTGCTATTGACAGATTACTTTTGTGTTGGTTTATACTACCTGAAATATTTTTCTTATCTTTTATTTAAGAAAAGTTGACAGCACATCTTAAACTGTGCACCTGGTACATCAGTAATAGTTTTGTATTTTATATAATATAACTCTAACTAATTAAGTTGCTTATGCTGTTTTAAATAGGAACACGAGTGATCATTTTTGAAAATAGTGATTTTTCATACTTTTCCCATCTGAATGCAATGGGTTAGCAAAAAACGAAGTATTTCCATTGAGAACAAAGCTAAATCCTCTGCTATAAATCATAAGCATGACCTTGTTACTTTGTACATAAAATGCTTAGAAATTATATTGATAAATAAACTGGTTGCAATATCTTAGATTGCAGTGCAATGTCAAAATGGTGACATTTTTTTCTTTTCCAAAATATTTTAAATGCTAGGCATATTATAATAACACAAGTCTATAAATGAGATATTGGTAGAAAAGAATGATGAGTCATGTGATTTTACTGGTCATAGGACTAGAAACTGTAATGACTGGTTAAGTTAGAAGAAAGTGAATTGAAGGCATTACTCTACATGAAGCTGTTCAAATTTTACTTGTTTCAAACTGACAGCATAAGGGGCTTTAAGTTTAAGAAGATAAAGTAGAAATGTGAGAAGAAATTGCTGCAAACATCTGTCAGGGACATTAGATGAGTACATTCCATGACTAGATCACTTATCTGTGCAGGTGTAAGACTGTAAAAGGTGGAATATTTTATGATATGTGACTTTAAAATGTGTTAGGATTAGCTGAAAGCACAACCAGTGGTATTTTGAAACAGAAAATTAATTATTAGAGGGTGCATTTCAGAAACATTGGTACTCATTGCATAAGACTGGTGTTTTCCCAGTCCAGTAGTCACTATTCAATACTGATACTCCCAAGCCTGGTGGTCAATAATTCTGATGCTCCATGTAAGCTTGGTACTCTCCAAGTCTGTACTTAGTGTAAAAGCGAGTCAAACGAATGTAATGCTGATACATGGGAGAGTTTCACAGACAAGGTACTTACAGGAACTGTATGATTCAGTGCTGCAATCCATTGTACAAACCGACAGTTGCACAAATGATATGCCATAGGCAGTACTGCCAGTTAACTGATTCAGATGCAGGCTCTCCCATCAGCCCTGTACAGTATGAAATTAGTGATGAATGCAGTTGCAGTTCAGAACACGGTTTACTTCAATGGCATAGTGTCTAGTGCTGGGGAATGGTGCTAAAGTATTTTGTAGATGCAAGGCTACACTGCAGACTGGCTCTGGACATCCTACTATAATAGACAGTATTGGAAATGCTTGGAGAGTAGTCGTAACATTATTTAAAGGTGGACGGTGTCAGAGCAGCATTTTCATGTGTTTTGTGATGCAGAAGCAGCTCTGGGTAGAAGTGCGCTGATGGACAGCATCACAGACTCTGTATCCGTGTGTTTTGTGAAGCTAGACAGACTCAGCGGTTGGAAATTACTTTATTTATAGGGTACACGGTGCCACAAGTGTGAACCCAAGGGGACGGGGGTTTCATTGTTTAAAAGGTAGGTAATAATGGAGAACACTGGACAGTACAAAAGTCATGTTCATGAATGAAGATGCCAGTATTCCCTACATCACTACAAATAGCGGTAAAATACTTGTTAAGCTTTTTTAAAAATCTGCTTAAAAAGTTAATAAAACAATAGGTGTTGCATCAGCATATATTTTCTGAACCATAAGGAGTATAAAACTCTAATGCCTGTCATTACTGACTGACTGAAATCCTTAGTTATTTAACAGAGAACTAAGCATTTCACAAGGGACAGTACAAAACAAGCAAAGATCACAGAAGCTAGAAGTTAATAGAAGAAGCAGTTTTGCATCAGCAGGCATTTCAGGCATCTTCTGAATGAAAAGAAGGATGACGTTCTAATATCTGACACTGACTAAATGGAATTTTCTGTGGTTTACTAGAAAATCATACATTTAGCAAGGGACAGTGTAAAATATTAGGCACAATTAAGGTTGTTCTGCAAAATCACACAGCCATAGTGATGTTTATATTAGCACTTCAAATGACGGATCGGTTAGTGTCAGCTACTGATTTTTCTAAATTGTTTGCTGGAGGGGGGGTTCTCTAATGTTACTTTTTGTAAAAGGCTGTTTGTGATAAGGGGCAGAATGTTATGGCAGAACATGCAGCTGTCAAACTACACTAGTATCGTAACATTTTAAGAAGTATATTAACACACTACTGTGTTCAACTGTTATCCATTATTTCCAAAGGTTGTACAATGTCAAAACTCAGGTATTCATGTGCTGCATAGTGCAGGAGGGACTCTGGGGAAATGAATGGCATTATTTAAAGGCTATGCAGTGCCACAGCTTGTATATCCATAAGTTATGTAAAGCAGGAGGGACTCAGAGTATAATAAGACTTACATTATTTGAAGCATACTCAACCTTATTAATTAATTAATTAATTAGTTTATGCATTTATTTATTTATTTATTTATTGTTGTTTCTTAACTGGGTTGATCCAGCTGAACCAATGGCCCATTTTCAATGGAGACCCGAGGAGAAAAGCTCCAGTTACAATTACAGAGATACAACAAAAGTAAAGATTATAATGGCTATACTAACAAGAACTTATACATCAATATTAGTCAACAATGTTATACAGTTGTATTTTAGTAGCAGAATATATATATGTGTATATATATATATATATATATATATATATATATATATATGTATACACACACACACACACACACACACACACACACACACACACACACACACACACACACACACACACACACACACACATATATATATATATATATATATATATATATATATATATATATATATATATATATATATATATATATATGGGTCTACTATGGTTGATTGAAAACTCATTTGATTGAAAATGAAATTACTAGGGCCATTTCACTGAAAGCTCACTTGACTGAAAACTCACTTGACTGAAACTCATTTTGATGAAAGTTATAAATGGCCTTTTCCCCCACTGTAGTGTGGCCCTGGATTTAGTATATAAAGGAAGTGGGGGACATATCCCCCCACATTGGGGGGTGTGGGGGTGAAGCCCCCCACTTATCTTGGTTATATATTCTCTTTTGGAAACAGTTATTTATTGCACTTGTAAGTATCACTGTGTATAGTTTAAAATGTTTATAATATGTGGGGGTCTATGTCCCCCACACCCCCCTACTTTATATACTAACTCCAGGGTCGCACTACAGCTGGGAAAAGGCCATTTATGACTTTCAACGAAATGAGTTTCAAAGAAATTAGTTTTCAGTGAAGTGAGCTTTCAGTGGTAATTTCATTTTCTTTCAGTCAAGTGAGTTTTCAATCAACCGTAGTAGACCCATGTGCATATATATATATATATATATATATATATATATATATATATATATATATATATATATATATACATACAGTAGAGTAACTTAATTCAAAGGCAAAAAATATTTACAATGCAAAAAATATTTACAAGAAAAAAGTGTGTGTACAGTAAGTAATATAACTATACTTATATAATTACATATAATATAATATAATATAATATAATATAATATAATACAATATAATATAATATAATATAATATAATATAATATAATATAATTATAATTGTATAATAGAACCCAGCTACTGGCGATGCACAAGCCAGTGCATTTCTTTGTGCCGGTCCCAAGCCCAGATAAATGGGGAGGGTTGCGTCCGGAAGGGCATCTGGTGTAAAACCTCTGCCAAAAATTATTGATGTGGAGAACTTTTCATAATTACATACCGGATCAGTCGAGGCCAGGGTTAACAACGAAGACCACCAGTACTGTTAGCCAACAGGGCGCTGGTGGAAATTGGGCTACTGTTGGCAGAAGAAGAAGAAGCGGGGGAAGGCATGCCCGAAGGCAGGAAGATAGAAGGAAGGTTAGGAGTGTAGTACTGAGGGTAGGAACTTTGAATGTTGGCAGTATGACTGGTATAGGGAGAGAGCTAGCTGATATGATGGAGAGAAGGAAGGTTGATATATTGTGCTTGCAAGAGACCAGATGGAAGGGAAGTAAGGCCAAGTGTATAGGAGGCGGGTTCAAATTGTTCTATCATGGTGTGGATGGCAGAAGAAATGGGGTAGGGGTTAACCTAACAGAACAGTATGCCAAGAGTGTTTTGGAGGTGAAGAGAGTGTCTGATAGAGTGATGTTTATGAAGCTTGAAATTGATGGTGTAATGATGAATGTTGTTAGTGCATATGCTCTACAAGTTGGGTGTGCGATGAATGAGAAAGAAAAATTTTGGAGTGAGTTGGATGAAGTGGTGGTGAGTGTACCCAAGGGTGAGAGACTAGTGATTGGAGCGGACTTCAATGAGCATGTTGGTAAAGTGAACCAGAGGGGATGAGGAAGTGATGGGTAGGTATGTGTTAAGGAGAGGAATGCAGAAGGTCAGATGATTGTGGATTTTGTGAAAAGGATGGACATGGCTGTGGTGAATACATATTTTAAGAAGAGGGAGGATCATAGGGTGACATACAAGAGTGGAGGAAGATGCGCACAGGTGGACTATATCCTATGTAAGAGGGCTAGTCTGAAGGAGATTGGAGACTGTAAAGTGGTGACTGGGAAAAGTGTAGTTAAGCAACATAGAATGGTTTTCTGCAGGATGATGTTGATGATCAAGAAGTGGAGGAGGAGTGTGAAAGCAGTGCCAAGGATTAAATGGTGGAAGTTAAAAAAGGGTGATTGTGAGGTGGACTTCAGGGAAGAGTTAAGACAGGCACTGGGAGGAAATGAAGAGTTACCGAATGGCTGGGTAACTACAGCAAAGCTAGTAAGGGAGACTGCTAGGAAGGTGCTTGGTGTGACATCTGGACAGAGGAAGGAGGACAAGGAGACATGGTGGTGGAATGAGGAAGTACAGGAGAGTATACCGAGGAAGAGGCTGGTGAAGAAGAAGTGGGATTGTCAAAGAGATGAAGAAAGTAGACATGAGTATAAGGAGATGAGGCGCATGGCAAAGAGAGATGTGGTGAAGGCTAAGGATAAGGCATATAGAGAGTTGTGTGACAGACTGGACACTAAAGAGGGAGAAAAGGACCAGTACAGATTGGCTAGACAGAGGGACAGAGCTGGGAAAGATTGCAGCAGGTAAGGGTGATAAAGGACAGTGAGGGAAAGGTACTCACAAGTGAGGAGAGTGCGTTGAGTAGATGGAAAGAGTACTTTGAAGGGCTGATGAATGAAGAGAATGAGAGAGAGAGAAGGTTGGATGATGTGGGGAGAGTGAATTAGGAAGTGAAGCAGATTAGCAAGGAGGAAGTAAGGACAGATATGAAGAGGATGAAGAATGGAAAGGCTGTTGGCCCAGATGTCATACCAGTGGAAGCATGGAGGTGTTTAGGAGAAATGGCAGTGGAATTTTTAACCATATTGTTTAATGAAATTTTGGAAAGTCAGGGGATGCCTGAGGAGTGTAGAAAAAGTGTTTTGTACCTATCTTTAAGAATAAGGGTGATGTGCAGAGCTGCAGTAACTACAGAGGGATAAAACTGATCAGTCACAGCTTGAGGTTATGGGAAAGAGTAGTGGAAGCAAGGTTAAGAAGGGAGGTGATGATTAGTGATCAACAGTATGGTTTCATGCCAGGAAAGAGCACTACAGATGCAATATTTGCTCTGAGAGTGTTGTTGGAGAAATACAGAGAAGGTCAGAAGGAGTTGCATTGTGTCATTGTGGACTTAGAGAAAGCATACGACAGGGTGCCTAGAGAGGAGTTGTGGTATTGTATGAGGAAGTTGGGAGTGACAGAGAAGTATGTAAGAGTGGTACAGGATATGTACAAGGGTAGTGTGACATTGGTGAGGACTGCGGTGGGAGTGACAGATACGTTTAAGGTGGAGGTGGGTTTACATCAAGGATCAGCTCTGAGCCCTTTCTTATTTGCAGTGGTGATGGGCAGGTTGACAGATGAGATTAGACAGGAGGACCCGTGGACTATGATGTTTGCAGATGACATTGTGATATGTAGTGAGAGTAGGGACCAGGTTGAGGAGACCCTGGAGAGGTGGAGATATGCTTTAGAGAAGAGAGGAATGAAGGTCAGCAGGGCTAAAATAGAATATATGTGTGTAAATGAGAGGGAGGGTAGAGGAATGGTGAGGATGCAAGGAGTAGAGTTGGAAAAGGTGGATGAGTTTAAGTACTTGGGATCAACAGTTCAGAGTAATGGTGAGTGTGGAAGAGAGGTGAAGAAGATAATACAGGCAGGGTGGAATGGGTGGAGAAGAGTGTCAGGAGTGATTTGTGACAGACGGGTGCCAATAAGAGTGAAAGAGAAGGTCTACAAGAGGGTAGTGAGACCAGCTATGTTATATGGGTTGGAGATGGTAGCATTGTCAAAAAGGCAGGAGTCAGAGCTGGATGTGGCAGAGTTAAAGATGTTAAGATTTGCACTGGGTGTGACTAGGATGGACAGGATTAGGAATCAGTATATTAGAGGGTCTGCTCACATTAGACAGTTTGGAGACAAAGCAAGAGAGGTGAGATTGCATTGGTTTGGACATGTGCTGAGGAGGGATTCTGGGTGTATTGGGAAAAGGATGCTAAAGATGGAGCTACCAGGTAAGAGGAAAATAGGAAGGCCTAAGATGAGATTTATGGATGTGGTGAGAGAGGACATGCAGGCGGTTGGTGTGAAAGAGCATGATGCAGAGGACAGGAAGAAATGGAAACAGATGATCCACTGTGGCGACCCCTAATGGGAACAGCCGGAAGAAGATGATGATGATGAATTATAGAAAACTGGTGCCCATGCCTATGGGAGTAGTTTCAGTTGTGTTATGTTACTATAATCCTGACAGCTGTTTACAAGGGGCATGGCAAAACATTAGTCTAAATAAATATAATTTCTTTTTTTGGTTTTGTGTGTGTGTGTGTGTGTGTGTGTGTGTGTGTGTGTGTGTGTGTGTGTGTGTGTGTGTGTGTGTGTGTGTGTGTGTGTGTGTGTGTGTGTCTGTGTGTGTGTTTGTGTAGGTAGGTAGCTTGTCAAAACAGTTAAGATAAGCCTTGCACAACTGAGTGAATGCGAGTTCATTAGAAACATTGTAAGCTATGGCAAGATGTTCATGATTATGGGCACAGTGATGAACTCATAATCTGTGACAATGTTCTCTGCTAAATTTTAAGTAACTTTTTTCCATTACCCACAACATTAAAACCCTACAAAACCAATATACATTTGGTGATATTCAGGCTCTGTAAAAGGTTTATATAATGCAATGGCACAATAGCAAAGCTATGCTATAATACCAGACCTGGAAATGTATCCACTTGCAATAAAATTTCCCATGATGTTTCTTTATTTTAGAGAGTATTCTTATAACAGCATTTTCTATAATCTAAGGCCAAATTCTCCAAAACAGAAAAATGAAACTTCTTAAAGGAAGCACAAACGTAGTATGCTTAAACAGAGCATTATTTTCAACTTTTGTTTTCACAGAATATAAATGTTCTTTAATTCCTTTTGATAAATTACAGGTGTCCATCCCTACATAAAAAGTCTCACACTGCAAACATATAGCAATGTCCACCAATCTGACGGAATCACAATTAAAATGTTTCCTAATTATAACAGATCAATCCAAATGTGGTAAAATTATGTTAGGTCCTTCTAGCAAAAAACTGAAGCACTGCAAAAACCACATTTAAACATACCGTTAACTTTATTAGTACGGTATGTAATGCAGGTACTTTAGTATTTTCTATTTCCAAATACTGTTGTTATTGCTCTGGTTCTTCTATACATAACAGCAGTGCCTGAACAATTTTCTGTAATTCTGGATTACCTTTCAAAATCTTCCAGTTATCAAGAATCACATTTCTAATACTCAGATTATCCACTGTCATCCTCATTCCCTGGGATTTTTCAATGAGAAAAAGGAAACGTATTCTGACAAAGGGGATCGGACAACAAGAGAGGATGGAGCAAGACATGTGGCAAGTAATGAGGTCTTGTTTTTTGGACAAATTGTTGTTTTTAGCTGACAATGTTTATAATTTTACTCATGAAACATTTACCAACTGCAAGCTAGTCTCATGAAAAAAAAATAATTGTCTTTTTTACCAAGTCAGTATGCAAATATATTTAGGCTTTAGCAGATTTAAAGCTGTTTTGTCGAAAATTAAATTTGCCCATACTAAATTTACAGAACCCATAGTGTTTAATGTACCTCTACAGTCCACTATCCAGGCTTTTCATGATTCTTGTGAAAGGGATGTAGTTATGCAATAGGTGACCTAATAACCGATATTTTAAACTTACTAGGAATGAGAGGTGTGCATTCATAGATTTATCTAAAAGACAAGATCAAAGGTTCATGAAAGCTGACAAGGGATGTGGACTAGTCATCATGTATCAAGCTGATTATATTTTCGAAATAGAGAAAATTTTAGACAATCTGCTTGAATATAAATTAGTGTCCCAGAGGAAATGCTAGACATTCTGCTTGAATATAAGTTAGTGTCACTGGTGGATATTCATCATAAGTACACTTTGGTGATGTATTGTTGGATTTGTTTGCCAATTAACATATTACTGCTGACATTTATCAATTTATGAGTGCCAAATTTCCTAGGATTGCTATACATTTTGGCATTTCCAAATTGCATTCTCAACAATTTCCTTTGCCCTTTAGACCAATAGTTTCAGCTTCTGGTAGTATTACTGAAGGTATATCTATTTTTTAGATTCCATCTTTAATCCTTTAGTACAAAATATTATAAAGGAGGCTGTAATAAGAACAGTCTCTTAAAGGATGAAACATTATGGCAAATTAGATTGCAGGTGAATACATTTACAGGGCTTATCAAAACTGTTGCTACCAAATGTTTCTTAAAAGACAGAAATTATGTAAGGTGATATTAATCAATCTAGTTAATCTATATAAGGTCTCATCTTTTATATATTTTAATTGATTTGTGTTTGGGGTAATTGTTTTATTGCTAGTACTTTTTTATTGGATAGCTGCAGATTAAATACTGTAATGTTTCATGGATAGTTTATTTTGATGAAGTCCAGTTTTGGATGAAAGCACTCAATGGAATACAAGTGGTTTCCTACATTGGTGACATCCTCTTTTTGGGTAACAATTTGTTTAGTTTAGGTGTGATTTCTCAATTGCTGTTGCTGAGCACTGCTTCAAAGATTCAAAAGACTACTAACAGTATGTGTGGGATTATATGCATTTGTGACTCTGTGTGTGTGTGTGTGTGTGTGTGTGTGTGTGTGTGTGTGTGTGTGTGTGTGTGTGTGTGTGCGTGTGTGTGTGTGTGTGTGTGTGTGTGTGTGTGTGTGCATGTTTGTGTGTGTGTGTGTGTGTGTGTGTGTGTGTGTGTGTGCATGTTTGTGTGTGTGTGTGTGTGTGTGTGTGTGTGTGTGTGTGTGTGTGTGTGTGTGTGTGTCTTTGTGAGTGTGTGTGTTTTATTAACTGAAGCAAGGAGTTAGAATAACTCTTTTCCATCATTAATCAAGTAAACATAGGACAGAGTCTGTAGTAACGCACTACTTGTTGTATGCTTTTACTAATTTAATTATTTTTTTGTCATCCTCACCAGACTGCATGGGATCATTTTTTTCTCATTAAATCATGTTCAGGGTGGCACAAATTGGGGGATTGCCCACAGCAACAGTTGTCTTGCTATACCTTTGAAAGTGAATATCATTTTGTGAAGTAACTAGGGAAGCACTATTACCAAATTGTATTTATCTATCCTCACAAGCATCTGTCTTCACAATTATTGGAAACATCTGTTTTGTCATCTTTGAACATTAAGCCTTGGAGTATATATATTATTCATTGAAAGAAAAAAAAAATAAAATAAGACTTGAACTTCTTTCTTTACTCGTGATTTTTGTTTAGTTCATCAATAGATCAAATACTTGGAAAAAGCTGAAAAATGCACATTAGAATATTTAGAAACATCTAGAACGTTATATCTTCTGGGCATAGCTCTCAACCTATTTCCACAAAAAATCTGGACAAAACCAAAAATAATGGGGGACAAAGCCTTAAAATAGGGACAAATTTGAACTATTGCTCTTATAATCTTAGAAAGTTGCTAGAATAAAAGGTCTTGTGTTTTTATGCATTTTCTGAAGGATGTGAAGTCTGAAACTCAAATTCCTGTCATTATATAATGACTTCAATCCTCACTGAATGGCCACAAAAATCCAGAAAAAAACATTAATTTTATGATGAACAGACCAAAAATATGAGGTAAAATTCTGGACATTCTGTGAAAATCTAGACATTTGAGAGGTATGCTTCTGGGAGACTGGAGGCCTCAAGAAACCCAGATTAATTAAGCAGCTTATTCAACAGCTATTACAGTGAAATGTTGGCCTTTTAGGACATGTTGACATGATGGAGAAAAAAAAGTAAAGAGTATGACAAAGTATAAACAAATAAAAAGAGGGAAGTAACCTGTCTGGATGGTGAGAGGAGGCCATGATGGAGGGGGTCAAAAGGTGCTAGGAATGGTTTGGAGGGAGAACCAGTGGACAGCAAGGAGTGCAATGGACCTCTTTCTCTTAGATTCCATTTTACCTACTATGACCATCCCTGTTGATCAAAGTCAGACATCTGAAATGCACGTATATAGTCAATAATGTGGCTAGAATTAATGGGCACTGAGACACTCTTGGCATGAAAGCAAGTGACCCTAGCCATTCCAGTTCATTAAAAATGACACATGCAAGCTTATCTACCATTTTCCTAGCTATAGTGGCACAGTTGCCAGCAGATAGTATAGAGAGTGTTGTTACCACATAGCAAGAGGTTTCCCATTTAGATTCTTGGCTGGGGTGGATACACTTTGGTGATGTATTGTTGGATTTGTTTGCCAATTAACATATTACTGCTGACATTTATCAATTTATGAGTGCCAAATTTCCTAGGATTGCTATACATTTTGGCATTTCCAAATTGCATTCTCAACAATTTCCTTTGCCCTTTAGACCAATAGTTTCAGCTTCTGGTAGTATTACTGAAGGTATATCTATTTTTTAGATTCCATCTTTAATCCATTAGTACAAAATATTATAAAGGAGGCTGTAATAAGAACAGTCTCTTAAAGGAAGAAACATTATGGCAAATTAGATTGCAGGTGAATACATTTACAGGGCTTATCAAAACTTTTGCTACCAAATGTTTCTTAAAAGACAGAAATGATGTAAGATGATATTAATCAGTCTAGTTAATCTATATAAGGTCTCATCTTTTATATATTTTAATTGATTTGTGTTTGTGGTAATTGTTTTATTGCTAGTACTTTTTTATTGGATAGCTGCAGATTAAATACTGTAATGTTTCATGGATAGTTTATTTTGATGAAGTCCACTTTTGGATGAAAGCACTCAATGGAATGCAAGTGTTTTCCTACATTGGTGACATCCTCTTTTTGGGTAACAATTTGTTTAGTTTAGGTGTGATTTCTCAATTGCTGTTGCTGAGCACTGCTTCAAAGATTCAAACGACTACTAACAGTATGTGTGGGATTATATGCGTTTGTGACTCTGTGTGTGTGTGTGTGTGTGTGTGTGTGTGTGTGTGTGTGTGTGTGTGTGTGTGTGTGTGTGTGTGTGTGTGTGTGTGTGTGTGTGTGTGTGTGTGTGTGTGTGCATGTTTGTGTGTGTGTGTGTGTGTGTGTGTGTGTGTGTGTGTGTGTGTGTGTGTGTGTGTGTGTGTGTGTGTGTGTGTGTGTGTGTGTGTGTGTGTGTCTTTGTGAGTGTGAGTGTTTTATTAACTGAAGCAAGGAGTTAGAATAACTCTTTTCCATCATTAATCAAGTAAACATAGGACAGAGTCTGTAGTAACGCACTACTTGTTGTATGCTTTTTACTAATTTAATTATTTTTTTGTCATCCTCACCAGACTGCATGGGATCATTTTTTTCTCATTAAATCATGTTCAGGGTGGCACAAATTGGGGGATTGCCCACAGCAACAGTTGTCTTGCTATACCTTTGAAAGTGAATATCATTTTGTGAAGTAACTAGGGAAGCACTATTACCAAATTGTATTTATCTATCCTCACAAGCATCTGTCTTCACAATTATTGGAAACATCTGTTTTGTCATCTTTGAACATTAAGCCTTGGAGTATATATATTATTCATTGAAAGAAAAAAAAAATAAAATAAGACTTGAACTTTCTTTACTCGTGATTTTTGTTTAGTTCATCAATAGATCAAATACTTGGAAAAAGCTGAGAAATGCACATTAGAATATTTAGAAACATCTAGAACGTTATATCTTCTGGGCATAGCTCTGAACCTATTTCCACAAAAAATCTGCACAAAACCAAAAATAATGGGGGACAAAGCCTTAAAATAGGGACAAATTTGAACTATTGCTCTTATAATTTTAGAAAATTGCTAGAATAAAACGTTGTGTGTTTCTATGCATTTTCTGAAGGATGTAAAGTCTGAAACTCAAATTCCTGTCACTATATAATGACTTCAATCCTCACTGAATGGCCACAAAAATCCAGAAAAAAACATTAATTTTATGATGAACAGACCAAAAATATGAGGTAAAATTCTGGACATTCTGTGAAAATCTAGACATTTGAGAGGTATGCTTCTGGGAGACTGGAGGCCTTCAAGAAACCCAGATTAATTAAGCAGCTTATTCAACAGTTATTACAGTGAAATGTTGGCCTTTTAGGGCATGTTGACATGATGGAGAAAAAAAGTAAAGAGCATGACAAAGTATAAAAAAATAAAAAGAGGGAAGTAATCTGTCTGGATGGTGTGAGGCGGCCATGATGGGGGGGTCAAAAGGTGATAGGAATGGTTTGGAGGGAGAACTAGTGGACAGCAAGGGGTGCAATGGACCTCTTTCTCTTAGATTCCATTTTACCTACTATGACCATCCCTGCTGATCAAAGTCAAACATCTGAAATGCACGTATATAGTCAATAACGTGGCTAGAATTAATGGGCACTGAGACACTCTTGGCATGAAAGCAAGTGACCCTAGCCATTCCATTTCATTAAAAATGACACATGCAAGCTTATCTACCATTTTCCTAGCTATAGTGGCACAGTTGCCAGCAGATAGTATAGAGAGTGTTGCTACCTCATAGCAAGAGGTTTCCCATTTAGAGTCTTGGCTGGGGTGGATTTTGTGAGGACTCTCTATGCCCTCCCTGTGTTCACCTGAGTTTTCTCTGGTTGGTCCAGTTTCCTCCAACATTCCAAGAATGTGCAGTAAGTGGTTTAGACACTCTAACCTGTCCATAGGTATGAGTGTGCATGTACGTCCACATTGTGGAAGGACTACCATGACAGGGCAAGTCACCCAGCTGTGTAAACCTTGGCTCTAGATGAATGTCACAGTTGAAGTGACACCCTGACCTCATGTACAAAATAGGGAAAAGGGGTTGTGGATGGATGGATGGATGGATCAATCGATAGATGGATGGAAGAAAGTACAGTTGCAGTACCTGACCAGGAAAAAGAAATGAAGAAATGACTCTACTGCTAATGGAGGCTAATCTCAAAACCTCCTTCTAGCACAATGCACTACTGTCACAGATAATGGCCCAGCTGGATAAATGTGAGATTTCTATCCAGCCATGACTCTTTAGCTATAGTTATATAAAATACTGTATATATACTGTATATATTAACATATATATATAATTATTCTGTTATAGAAGCCCAAGATTGCATTGCAGGAAAATACTTTGCATCTGACATAACAGAAGTAATTTCTTCAGTCAAGCAAAGTAAACTATACTGTCAATTTTATATCTCTGTTAAAACCTTTTGGATGCATTTGGATAACAATTGTAGACTTTGTTTCAGGCTTTAGAGCAATAATTATACTATTCATTGAATATTTGGCTAAAAATTACAATAACAATAGTGGAAATATTTCCATCTGAATATATATACATATATGTATATATATATATATATATATATATATATATATATATATATGTGTGTGTGTGTGTGTGTGTGTGTGTGTGTGTGTGTGTGTTTATAGTCACAACTCAAAATATGGAACATTTGATTGAATGCTCATATGATTGTATGTTAATTTTTATAGTATAAGAAGAAGTATGCAAGAATATGAATGCTTGAAAAAGTTGTGGTAGTTGATGTGTATGAGCGAGTGTTCACTGGTTAGGGCTAGTGTTATTATTAGGGTAGTGGTTATGTAAGGTGACAGATTTATTGTTTGCATGTTTGATGTTGCATGCATTCTGTGTCCTTTTGACTTATGTACTGGTACTATTACTGAAAAGTGTTTAAGTAATGTAATGTGCAGGTTAGGGTTAGTACATGAGTAAGAGCCTTATTCATATGTGCGAAACCTAACCGGACTGCTACCCCTGCTACTAATAACCCTGTACATTGCATTACCAAAAACATTTTCCCTAATAGTATCGCTTTCAAGATGACATTTAATTTCAGTTTTGTAGCTGGGCATATAATTTAGGGTATTTTTAGATTGATCAAATTAGTAAATATTTTGTGACTCAGTATTAAGAGTAAGTGAAGCTAGTCCAGTGTTGTCTATTTCATTAGAACATGGCTTATTGATCAGAAAGTAACCCTGTTCAACAAAGTCAGTACTCTTAGTTTCTTTATTAGTAAACCCTACACCCACCATTTTATTCAACTCCCTTTCCATTTATGCCATGACCCAAATGAATTTTCCTTGAAATGTCTACTGCTAGAGGAATGGCAAGGTTTCTCTGGCTATAAAGATCTCCTGACAAATAACCCACACACATATCTAAATATCTTCATTTTCATGAAGCAAATCAATATTCAATACATTTTTAATTCATCATGCTCTGGTAAATCCAAATGGACCAGTAATGGAGTTTTTATTCTACCTGTCAAGAATAGATTCCTGCAATTTATTTTTATTATCATTAGTAGTAACAGTAGTAGTAATATTCACAAGTAAGCAATTTCTGACTAATTTTCTTTATGTAAGTACCTAAATAAGTCTGCTATCTATGTAGGGAATGCTTGAATTGTCTCACATTTTATCAAATATTACACTGAAGTATGCACAAGTGACTTTTATACACCACAATATGATTATTTATTTTGTGCATCTCTTAATTTTCTGACTGATCCTCTTTCTTCAACATTTCTGTACTACATTATTGCAGTGACAAAACCAGTATAACCTCACTTTCAGATCTTACAATTCAGACACATAAATCATTATCATTGTTTTGTTCAACTGTTTGCATTCCTCAGGATTATAACATTTTTCTTGCATATTTACAGTTTATCAAAGTGATTTATTTTGCAAATTCCATCTTTGTTACTAATTGTTGGAGAATTCTTTTTGTCATGCTTATAACCATACCTCACTGGAAATTATCATTGAGATAATTGTCATGCTTTCTGATATATTTGTCATGCTTTCTGTGGCTACAATGACTATCCCACCTTATTCTTCCTTTGTTTTTATTTATTCCAATTCATATTCTACTGTGACATCCTTCCTTACTGAGTAAATATAATTTCTGTCTCTTTGCAGACATCAACCACTTTATTTAATACTAAATATGTCTGCTATCTGATCATTATGTATATCACAATTGATAGTATCGTCTCTTATAAGGAATCTTGTATCTCATACCATGCAATAATTCTATGCCATTTCCCACTGGTACAGGGGGTCATAGATTCTACCAACATTGAAATAAAAGTTTCACCTGGAGAACTGGGAAGGAGGTACATGGACCACAAAGAGTATCACTCCATGAACTGTCAGGTGGTCTGTAATGCACAGGTTATAATCTACAGTATGTGCAGGCCATCCGTGCAATTTACATAATTCCCACATATAGTACACATGCGACTTCAGGTAACTGTTTATGAAGGGTGGCTATCACATTTTTCGGGTGATAATGGATATGCCCTGGATACCCGACTAATTACACCTACCAGAAATCCTCATAAGGAAATTGAACACAGTTAAGCATGCCCTGTAACACACCAGAAACATTGTAGAATGTTGGTTTTGGCTGCTGAAGTCATAGCCTTACTACCTGGATACATATGGTAGTGCCTTGCAGTATGACCTCCACCTTGTGTACCATGAGGTTTGAGGGTATATAAATACCCTAATGGGCTGACTGGTGAAGATCTATTTTTAAGGAGCTAACAGAACTTTTCTATGACACTGGTATTAAGTTGCTTAAGTTACTGATTAGACATAATGAAGGGCTGTTGCAGGCTTTAAATGATGAAATTAAAGTCCTTGGTTTTTCTAGTTCTCAGCACTTGCAGCAGTCACTTATTCATGCTGAGGTTTGATTCCATTATGTCTTCTCTACAAAGAGGTTGATTCCATTATGTCAGCTATGCAAAGGGGGGGCAGCCAATATAATAGAAATAAAGGAGAAGCTTAGCAGAGATTTGGTGACTTATAAGGATGGTGTGACATACCCAGCAGCTACAATAAATCATTCAGCCACTGTTCCTTCTAATGTGTCTGGTTTTAATTCTTCTTCTTCTAATGGGAATTCTGGCAATATGGAGTATTCTACTTTGGAGCAAATCAGTGCAGTTCCTTCTTTTTCTCAAGAAGGTCTCAGGAGATTAGAAAGATTGCCAGACAGGTCAGCCAATCCTCAGACTTTGGATTTTTGTTTGCCCAATCAAATGAGCTCACAGAACAGGTGGGGGGCATGCCAACAGAGGCAGGAGGAGACTTTGGAACAGGAGCCATTGAAGATAAGTGTTCCTGCAACTTTTGTTTTAATTTCTGGACATTGTATTATGTTAGCGGATAATATTTATATTTTTATTCAGGGGCAGTTTAATACTGAACAAATTGCAGTTCTCAAGAAAGGTTTGCCTTTTGTACCTTCATGTAGAGCAAATTTAAGTAAATCATTTGTAGACTTGAAGTTATTTTGCAGGATATTAAATTTGTCTGGCTTGTTTCATGACTCTCCTGATTATGTTATTTGTCCTTTTAAAAAGAAGAGCACATTTAATCCCCCATTACCAGCCTCAGTGGGGTTATTTTATGATTTATGTAAGAAGGATATTATATGCATGTTTCAAAGTCAGTCTGTGAATAAATATTACAATTTAAACTGGCAAGGGAAAATGCCTTGTTTGAATTGTTTAAAATGCTTGATTTGTACTTCATGAAAGCTGACAAGGGTAGTGGCCTTACTGTAATGTATCAGTCTGATTATGTTACTGAGATTGAAAAAATGTTGAATAATGTTCAGGAATTTGAGAAGGTTACTTTGTATTTTGTTAAAGAGAGATATTGGTACATATATAATATTGGATTTACTTAGGAATTGTTCTATCACTTATGGAATATTTCAATTCTTATTTGTTGAACATCCCAGGCTGGCTATTTTGTTTGGAATTCCTAAACTTCACAGTGGGGCATACCCTTTGCATATTAGGCCTATTGTGTCTGCTAAAGACAGTGCCACTGAACACATCTGTCTTCTTAGTTTATTTTTTAAATCCCCTTGTTCAGAAATTAAATAGTTATACAAGAGACTCATGGTAGTTTTTCCATGGCTTTTACAGGTTAAATATTGACAAAGTGGATATTAATATGTTCACCTTGGATGTGAAGTCTTTATATACTAGCATACCATGGATAGAAGGTGTTGATTTTTGAGACTGTATCTTGTGAAATTTAGCTCCTATAATAGAGATATGATAAGTGCAATTTGTGAACTTATGGAAGTTATGCTTGAAAATAATTTCTTCATGTTTAATGGCCAGATTTGCCACCAAAAAAGAGGGGTTGCAATAGGGACGACAGTGGCCCCTTCCTTCAACAATATTGCCACAGGATGGTGGCAGACATAATAGGTGTATACTATGCCTTTCTTTAAAACACATGTAATTAAATATTATAGATTTGTGGATGATTTATTTTTATTACTGATGCTGAATTGCATGCTATTACTGCCTTTGTTCCAAATATTAATGATACTACTGAGTGTTTAGACTTTAACATAAGCTGTTTAGGCAAGGATGTACATTTTTTGGATGTTGACATACAATGGAGCAAAAGTAATAAGACATTTTCTAATAATATTTATGGGAAGGAATGTTTTGTTAACAACTATTTGCACTTTTCTAGTGCATCCCTACCATACATGAAAAAAAATGTACCCGGGGGCAGATAATCAGGAGGTTTTTTTGGATGCAAGTCATGAAATAACAGTATTTTTATTGACAGAGGTTATAGTTATAATGTTCTTAAGGCTGCTATGGATGAAATTGTAGAAAAAAGGAATGACAAGTTTCCACCTATATTGTCTATTGGCCTGCCCAATGAGAACAGGGGTGCTAGTTCAACTCTTTCTGATATTAAGACTGACAAAGGTTATACTAATAGTTTTTGTTTGGGCATGACTGTGGATAATTCAAGTATTAGATCTATTTCTATTGAGAATTGGTACATTTTAAGGCTGATTGGAATATTATTATAGCAGGTAATGAACTTAGGTTTGTAGTTAAGAAGGCTAAGTCTGTAAAACAATATTTAGAAACAGACACTATAGCTTTGACTGCTAAGACAGAAAAATTCTAGCATGTATAAATGTGTTTATGTGCCTTTATTTGGCAGGATTCTTCAGTATGTTTGTCTCAAATTAATAAGCACATTATAAGTAGCAGTTATTTTAATTATGATTGGTATTGATTCCTCTGTGTGGATAGTGAATCAGGAAGTGAAACAGATTAGAAGGAGGAAGTAAGGTCAGCTATGAAGAGGATGAAGAATGGAAAGGCTGTTGGCCCAGATGACATACCAGTGGAAGCATGGAAGTGCTTAGGTGAAATGGCAGTGGAATTTTTAACCAGATTTTTTAATGAAATTTTGGAAAGTCAGAGGATGCCTGAGGAGTGGAGAAAAAGTGTTTTGGTCTATCTTTAAGAATAAGGGTGATGTGCATAGCTGCAGTAACTACAGAGGGATAAAACTGATCAGTCACAGCTTGAAGTTATGGGGAAAGAGTAGTGGAAGCTAGCTTAAGAAGGGAGGTGATGATTGGTAATCAACAGTATGGTTTCATGCCAGGAAAGAGTACTACAGATGCAATATTTGCTCTGAGAGTGTTGTTGGAGAAATACAGAGAAGGTCAGAAGGAGTTGCATTGTGTCTTTGTGGACTTAGAGAAAGCATATGACAGGGTGCCTAGAGAGGAGTTGTGGTATTGTATGAGGAAGTCGGGAGTGGCAGAGAAGTATGTAAGAGTGGTACAGGATATGTATGAGGGTAGTGTGACATTGGTGAGGACTGCGGTGGGAGTGACAGATACATTTAAGGTGGAGATGGGATTACATCAAGGATCAGCTCTGAGCCCTTTCTTATTTGCAGTAGTGATGGACAGGTTGACAGATGAGATCAGACAGGAGGCCCCGTGGACTATGATGTTTGCAGATGACATTGTGATATGTAGTGAGAGTAGGGACCAGGTTGAGGAGACCCTGGAGAGGTGGAGATATGCTTTAGAGAGGAGAGGAATTAAGGTAAGCAGGGCTAAAACAGAATATATGTGTGTAAATGTGAGGGAGGGTAGAAGAATGGTGAGGTTGCAGGGAGGAGAGTTGGTAAAGGTGGATGAGTTTAAGTACTTGGGATCAACAGTTCAGAGTAACGGTGAGTGTGGAAGAGAGGTGAAGAAGAGAGTACAGGCAGGTTGGAATGGGTGGAGAAGAGTGCCCGGAGTAATTTGTGACAGACGGGTACCAGTAAAAGTGAAAGGGAAGGTCTACAAGAGGGTAGTGAGACCAGCTATGTTATATGGGATGGAGACGGTGGCATTGACAAAAAGGCAGGAGTCAGAGCTGGATGTGGCAGAGTTAAAGATGTTAAGATTTGTACTGGGTGTGACTAGGATGGACAGGATTAGGAATCAGTATATTAGAGGGTCAGCTCAGGTTGGACAGTTTGGAGACAAAGCAAGAGAGGCGAGATTACGTTGGTTTGGACATGTGTGAGGAGGGATACTGGGTATATTGGGAAAAGGATGCTAAGGATGGAGCTGCCAGGTAAGAGAAAAAGAGGAAGGCCTAAGTTAAGGTTTATGGATGTGGTGAGAGAGGACATGCAGGCGGTTGGTGTGAAGGAGCATGATGCAGAGGACAGGAAGAAATGGAAACAGAAGATCCGCTATGGTGACCCCTAACGGGAACAGCCGAAAGAAGATGATGATTGATTCCTCTGGTATTATTTATATTGCAATCTTCTCTAACTGCCAGTCTTTTTATATGGTTATAGCTACAAGAAAATTTAAAGTGAGAATAAGGGAACACCTGTATAGTATTAATCACTGTGACATCAACGATGTTCTTTACTGTATGCATTCTACTGTATGTGCAGATTTTAAACAGTTTATTTTTTTTTTTGTGTGTTAAACTTATTCCCTAGGGATGTAAGGGGTGGTGATTATAAAAAAAAACTGCTTTTGAGGAGAGAAACTTTTTGGCAGTTTAGGCTGCAGGTAGATAAGCATTCTGGAATCAATTATAGCATTTATATTAAGTACTTTTTATAAGTATGTGTATTATATTATGTAATGCTGCTTTAAAAGTCGTTTTGCTGAAGTTTTTGCATTTTAATTGTTTGATTGCTCAATTAATTGTCTAATTGAGTTT
The DNA here is from genome assembly GCF_019279795.1 of Protopterus annectens. Lineage (NCBI taxonomy): Eukaryota > Metazoa > Chordata > Ceratodontiformes > Protopteridae > Protopterus > Protopterus annectens. The sequence continues at coordinate 1,635,910,333 of NC_056739.1, read as the reverse complement.
GTAGAACAGTATATAATGGTGGCTGATATTTTGTTATTTTATTCTGATGATGTCTTTAGATGAAAGCGCTAAATAAATATTTCCTTGACTGGAGTGCCCTTTGCAGATGTCATTTTGTGGATTTGTGTGCAAAAATACTTGACATATGTGATATGCTACATGATATTACAGTTAGGAAGCAGTTACAGCAGGGTGGCATTATGCAGGAATGCTCAATTGTGGCAGAACACCCAGGTGACTCCTCTCAAACTGACTTAGGTTTATAGGTTCATAGGTTGGTACTAGGCTATTGGCCCTAGGGCCTATACAAGCCTAGCCATAACAATTCCCTAGCTATTTCTTCTCACACTATTTACTTCCCTGGACCCCTGTCTATCAGGGCAACTGACATGATCTCCGGGGGTGAATTTCCTTTCTCCCATCCAATCGTCAAGGTTCCTTTTGAAGAGGGCCAAAGAGGCACTTTGCTTCACATGTATGGGCAGTCTACTCCTGAGTCTGGGGAGTCTCTGGTTGATGAACCTATCCCTCCAGCATGTTTTGTTTATTGTGATGACAAGGTTTAGATCCCTGGAGCATGTGACTCTGAGGGATTGGGATTTCTTTAAGTGTAGAATGTCCAACAGCTCTGGGTTTGACATGGCCTTGTATGTTAAGCAGAGATCGCCTCTGAGTAGAGGATATGTGACAGAGTATAGCTGGAGTTTTTTAAGGCAGTCAGCATAGGGCATCTGCTTTAGGCCTGTGATTCTTTTAGTGTGGTATTTCTGCAGCCTTTCCAGTTGTTGCAGATGTCTTGAGAGATACATATCAAATGGGGCATTGTATTCTATAATGCATCTAATGAGGGATGAGTACAGTGGGACAATGACCTCCTTTTTTCTAGATGAAAAGCCCTTAATGATGAGGTGTGCCACATAGAAGGATTTCTTGACGGTTGTGGTGATGTGGTTATCAAAGGTGAGACCACTGTCCACCTATGTCCCTAAGTCTCTTATCAAACTTTCGGTGTTTAGTGTACTGCCACCTATGTGGTAATTCACGGGTACATGTTTTTTCCAAAAGGGGATAACTATACATTTCTTGGCATTGACCATGAGCCCATGTCTCTGGCAACAAGCATCTGTTTCTGTAAGGCCCCTTTTGTAGAGTATCCACATCATTTGGAGATTCATTAATGGCTCCCAGTTTGCAGTCATCTGCGAACTTTGTTAGCCAGAGTCCCATAGTGTTGGCCTGTACTTCAGAGAAGTAGATGCCAGACAAGAGCGGTCCCAGGACTGAACCCTGAGGTACTCCACTTGTCACTTGTCTTGGAGCTGGATTTGGAGTCAGCTACTTTTACAGTGTGGGTTCTTTCAGTAAGCCAGTTGGTAACCCATCAAGTGACGGAGGGATTAATGCCCAGCTTAGTAAGTTTATGTATGATTCCAGAGTAGGGGATGGAGTCAAAGGCCTTGGTGTGGTCCAGATTGGCTGTGTGGACCAGCTTACCTTTGTCCATGGCTCTGGAGAATGATTCGAAGAAGTCAATCAGATCAGGAGACAAGATCGGCCCTTCATGAACCCAAACTGGGTGGGATCCAGTGTTTGAAGGTTGCCAATGTCTTTGTTTATAAGTTCCATGGTAATACATTCCATGGACTTGCAGATCAGGCTTGTCTGACTGATGGGGTGGTAGTTCCCAGGATCCAAGGTGGATCCACCCTTGTAGAGTGGGATAACTGTAGCTGTGCGGCACTCAGTGGGCATGAAGCCTGAGGTGAGGGTATCATTAAACATGACACTTAGGTGAGGTGCCAGTTCATTTTGTAGTTCATGTAGTACACAGCCCGGGATGTCATCTGGTCCCATGGATGCTGTATTCTTAGCTTTGGAGAGTGCATTTTTTACCTGTGTGGCTATTATTACAGCAATTTGGTAATCGTCCAGTATTGAGATGGGCCGTTTAGGGGGTGAGAAGGGGGTGAAGTTGGCACTGAATTGATCTGCCAGGATATTGGCAATATCCTTGGGATAGTATATTTAATGCCATTCTGCTGTAGCTCACAGCAGACGCCGATCTGAGCATTGCCATTTAGATTCTTGACATAGTTATAGAATGCCTTGTGGTTGTCTTTGGAATCTTTGGCAATTTTATTTGCATAACTAGCTTTGGAGTATTTTATGAGGGATCTCAGCTTCTTACTGAGCTGCACCCTTGTGGCACCTGTATCTAGGTCTTTTCATGGCTGTGCCATAATCGAGAATCTCTGCCAGTATATCCATCAGCTTGCATTCTGGCCCCAGATAAGTACATGACTTCCTTGCTGTTGCTGATGTTCACCCACAAAATCTTCAAAAAAGATTTCTAGCCTGTGATGTGATGGCCTACCATCTGGCCCTCAAATCATCCAGTGATGACATGCTCTGGAAAATTGAAAAAAAAATTATTAGTGCACAACAGACAAAGTTTTTTTTATTTTATTATTTATTTATTTTATTTTATTTTACAGCTGTTGATGGGATTAGTACGACTGAGCTACGTATCCCTTTTTCAGTGGAGGCCCGGGGAGAAAAGCTCCACAGCTGTACAATTTTAGCATTAACAGTGTCAGTGGGTTACAATGCATATATACAATGAAATACATGTTATCAGAAAAATAGTAGTGGAAAAAAAAAACATAATAAGCATACATAAGAGAAATTATTCGATACAGACATTTTCAATAAACAGTGAAAAGAGTTCATAGTGTATGTAGTTATTTCATGAGATACGTGACATTAAAAATGGAGATAAGAGGTGGAGAAGAAGACCAATACTTTGAAGAGGTTTACTAGCTAAAAAGGTTTGAAGTTTTAGTGATTACATATGAATTAATGGGCTAGATTAGGGAGATTGAGTGCAGAGGCAGGAAAGGTGAGTTTGCAGGTGCTCTCTAGTGGCAGTTTTAAATTGATTTGGATGTTTGAGGGCCCTGAGTTCTAGTAATAATTTGTTCCATGACATGGCAGGATTGTAGCTGTAGAGATTGCAGCAGATTTTAGTCTTAGGTTTGTATATTTGTAGTAGGTTAAGGTCAGAGCTATGTAGGGACCTAGTTGGGAAATATTGATAAATTAAAATGACTCAGCATTACTCATAATGGGTAACAGTTAAAATACTTAAAATGAATGTGACAAACCCCTAATGTGGAACAGTGAGGAATATAATTATTTTGGCTCAATTAGATACTTTCTCAAACTGTTCTACACTTGAAAGATATGCCTGAACTCAGAAAGATAGTTACAAATGAAAAAAATGAGCTATATTGTTTATTGTGGCTTACTAATTACCTCTCAATTAATACATTGATCTTATGAAGGCAAGAGAATGATGGAGACAAATAATAATAAAAAACTTGATAAAACAGGTTTGTATAATGCATATATAAAGGTGAAAGTATGGTGAACAAATGCCTGTATTATTTGAGCACTACAGACCAAGGACTTGACAGAATTTTTTTTGAACCACCTAATAAGAAATAAACCATTCTATGATATTCTGGGCTATTGTGGAGTTTCCCTTAATAAAAGTTTTAAGTTAGACAGTAGTTCACCGAGAAATAGTGGTAGTAAACCATGTAAAGGCAATGACTACCCATAATGCAACAATGAGGTCTGCCCTGTATAAAAGTAATCTGTAGAAAACTCTGAACCCCTTTGAAAAACACAGCTGTAATCTTCAGATGGCAGGAAAGGGGATGAGTATTTACTGAGATACATTAGAGACCAAACCATAGAAGTCCCAATCACTGACAAACCTATAACAGCTGATAAAATAAGGCAAACAGGCTCAGCATCTGGCAAAATAAAGGGTGTTGCTAACATGTGAAATCACCCTCCTACAACAAGAAAAGGAAAGCCAGGCAATTTCTCGTTTTTTTTTTTTACAAATCAATTAAGCACTTGAGAGTAGACTTGATGGCACTGAGGAAGCAAGCATTAATAAAACAGGCAGTTTTCCTTTCTTCCTCTGTTTCTTTCATTTATTTATTTACTTTTTGTTAACATTCAAGAAAATGACACAATAGTACAGAGGCAATCAAACCTTGCAAACATGGAACTTTACAGGAAGATGAGGACGGAGGTGAAAACTGAACAGTTGCTATTTGATAAAATGGAGAGGAAAAAGGAAACCAAAAAACCCCAGTGCTGAGGAAGGCCATAGGCACTCAACAAGCAAAAAAAAAAAACATCCTGTGTGTTAGGATCAACTTTGGGACCCTAACATTAGAATATAACAGAAACACCCCTAAGTCAAACCAGATGGATGCAATGGTCCAGAAATTAAGTAATAAATCACAATATTAATTACATATGAAAACCATTACTCAAGTAATAAATTCTTTTCCTTTTTTTTTTCATTAATACAGTTGAGATGTAAAAGAGGTGTGGACTGAAACTACTTACTGAAAATGCCAATACAATTTCCATGAACATTTCCTTGTGAAGCATATTTTAATTTTTATTATTCATTCCTGTGAATGACATAAATATAAACTTGGAGAAAAAATGTCTCACTTACCAAACATTGCTGGGTGAGCAGCTGATTCTTTTAGCTTTTTTGGAGCTGCTCTGCAGAAACTTGTACTGACACACTGCTGCGCTTTTATTAAACACCCAGAGAAATGGGGGCAACATGACTCCTTTCTAGATTACAGCCCTTATAGGCAAAAATTCTCTGCAGATGGAATATTTTTGTGTTGTTTTGTTTACTAGCTAACATTATTACATTTTAGTTGTTTACTTATTTCAAAGACAATACCATATTTCAAAAAGAGCTGCAGAAAATATAATACAAATAGAAATAGTTGATTAATTTGTGCAGTATAAACATATAAGTTATTAGAGAACTAAATATGTTAAGGCAATCATCACTGTGACTAAAATTACAGAAAGCATGCTTCAATGCTTCAATTACACTTGTATCAGCTGGGGGAGTTGGGATACAAGGACACATAAAACAGCAGTCATTATGCTTATGTGCATTGAGTAGTTGCATGTGTTGCAAACAAGCACAGCTCAGGTATGATTCAGGAACAGTACCTGAGCCAAAGAAGGTTTGAGAAAAATCTTATGCAAATGAAGGAATAATGAGATACAGATGAGGTAAAAGTAATGTATTTTGGCTTTTCCCGGTTAGGGGCCACCATGGCGGAACTCCAGTCTGCTAATGATTGGCAGTGGATTTTTACGGTGCCGAGTTGCCAGCCTGATGCCCAACCTTCAAGGAAGGCACACCCATTCACGCTCGCACCTACCTGCATATCTTTAACGTCACTTGACCATGGGGAGGACATGCAGACTCCACACAGAAGGTGTTCCAGCTGAGAATCGAATGGGAGAACCTCTTGCTGGTGAGGCGACAATGCTAACCGCTGCAACACCACAGCCCTTAATGAGATAAAATGAGATACAGATGAGGAATGTGTAAAAAATCCCTGACTTTCTCATGCAAATGAGTGTCTTTTCCATATCTTCTGTACTTCAGTCACTTTTTGATGCATATGTGTGTTGTGAGCAGATGAGTTATAAAAAAGCTGATCTATACCTTTTGCTATCCATTTTGTAGTTTGCAAAGATGCTCAGTTTTGCTGTAATCCTGGCTATTTCCTGCTGTGATTTGCTCATTTTGGTCATGCTAAAACCTGTTGTGCAGAACAGTGCTTACCAGCTAGGTAAATAAGGTAATGGCCTAGAATAACTGACCAGGACTTTGCTAAACAGGAATTATTGGAACATTTTATAATAGATAGAAATATAATAAGGACTTTGGGGAGTTGTGTGGCACACAAACTACAGGAATGGGGAATGCTTTATCTTCCTATACAGTGGATATCAAGGTGTATATAGCCCTTACTATACTTGCAAAGTGGGGCATTCAGAGACAAACTCTCTATACTGAGTATCTCAGAAGCTTCTGCTGAAGGATACTGCAGCAGTTCGTTGATGTAGTCCTGGCACATGTCCATATGTTAGTACTAGGCTAACTGTCCTTGTGGACCATTTTAAGCCTGACCAATTACCCCTTGTAAAAATCAAACCCTGCACTTTGTGTCTGTAAGGTAAACACCTTAACCATTATGCCAACTTCACACCAGTGGATAAGCATATCTATCTCCCAGTGTCACCACAGTACGAGCCAGTAGCATGAGTGCCTTTTAACAAATGTCATACTTTCTTTAGGAGCTATGTGTAATAGATTGCACCCATGTTGCTATAAGATCCCCATTTGCATCATGGAGAAAGTGGTATTGGGACAGTAAGGGCTACCATTTTATCAAATGACAGATATTGTATGTGATACATGGTGGTGCATCAGTTATGTATTGATCAGCATTCTGGCAGTGCCTGTGATTTTCACAATTGGCACAAAAGCTTACTGTACTGCCTCTTCCTGCATGGTAGATCTCCTCATGGTCACCTTACTAGTAAGTGCAAGCTATTTTAATGTTATTAACCATACTTATTTAAGTATCTTTATAGAGTCGTAGGTAGTATTGAATAATTGCCTGCTGTTTTATGAGTCCTATATGTGTTTTGCTTTCCAGGCTATGTAGGCTTCCCACTCAAACCGTGAGTAATGACAACAGACTGTAAACCTTAGGGAGTAGATGAGGAGAGATTTAACACTGCCCTCTCCCAGATGTTTTCCTATTATGTGGTTGAAGTTTGCAAGCTCTACCTGAACATATCAGAACTGTGAACACCAAAGGTTGGAATACCAAAGATCAACAATTTCAAAAACCCAGCTTTGCCCCCCTTTCAGACCCTTGTTAACACTTGTCCCTTGGTCCAGAATGGTAGGGTGTTTTCAGCATTCTAGGTTGAGGTCAGCATGGTATATCTTCAGTAGTCTGCGTTGCAGCAGTAAGTTTTGGTGTTTCTGGTTGTCAAGCTTGCAAGCCTTGACCATATGATAGGAAACCCTCCCAGCCATTGATAGTCATCAAATGACCTTTGGACTGCTCAGTCCCATTTTCATTAACTGCAAGAATCTGGGGGTGCCTTTCAGTATGACTCTGTTGCTACATACAGGATGTCTACCACCTGGTGCATTCTGCACGACATGGTCATCTGTTAGTCTAGTGCAACTGCCACAGCCAGTGACCAATAGCAGTGCCGCTATCATTCTCTTTTTTCCCACCAGTGGTGATAACAAAGTGGCCAACCAATGGCAGTAGCACAGCAACCTCTCCAGAAGGCAAATGCATGGTACATAGCTGTGCAGGGGAAACTCAGCATCTATTCTGTAAGCGGACGATGATACTCACTGTGACAGTGAAAAGTTACACATATAATACTTGATACATGCAGTGCTACTTGTAAGCTTTGCTGATTGCTGCATGGTTAACATACACTGCATATCACACATTTTGACACATAATCCACATAGGGTGGGAATTCCCAGATATGCTCAGAATTAGTCCAAAATGACAGAAAATACACCGAACCCACAGACATTGCCAACATCCTAGCTGACAGGTTCAGCGCAAACTCCCCCCCCCCCCTCCCCACCAAAAGGGCGAATATTTATCCCAGCCGAGTGCTGCCCCCCTGACATCTTAGATGCTCAGGTAAGAGCTGCCCTCTCCAAAGCAAAAAACACAGCATCAATGGGACCAGAAGGTGTCCCGGGCTGCATCCTATATGAACTCCAAGAAGAACTAAACCCAAACATAAAACTACTGTTCAATCTCAGCCTTACTACAGGATATGTACCCAAAGAGTGGCATACAGCAACAGTGGTCCCAGCCTTACTACAGGATATGTACCCAAAGAGTGGCATACAGCAACAGTGGTCCCTCTCTACAAAGGTGGTGCCTCAACAGATCCTGGAAACTATCGTCCCATAAGCCTGACTAGCTTGGTCTGCAAAGCTATGGAAAGGATCATCATGGACCTCATAAATAAAGATATTGGGGACCTACAGACACTGGATACTACCCAGTTCAGCTTTGTTAAGGGCAGATCCTGCCTCTTAAACCTGGTCAATTTCTTTGAAACAGTCACCAAGGCCATTGACGAGGGGAAGGTGGTCCACACAGCCTACCTGGACCTCGCAAAAGCCTTCGATACAATACCCCACTTGGGCATTATAGATAAGCTCACCAGCTTAAATATAAACCCTTATGTCACTAGATGGCTTGCAAACTGGCTCAAGGACAGAACCCACATGGTTAGAATTGCTGGAGCCATGTCAAACTCCAAACCAGTTACAAGTGGCGTCCCACAAGGCTCAGTCCTGGGACCTCTCTTGTTCAGTATATATTTCTCGGAGGTACAGGCAAACACGGAAGGACTGTGGATGATGAAGTTCGCAGATGACTGCAAACTGGGTGCCATAATTGACTCTCCAGCTGACACAAGCATCCTCCAAATGGGCCTCATAGAAACAGACAACTGGTGCCAGAGCCATGGCCTCAAGCTAAATGCCAAAAAGTGTATAGTCATCCACTTTGGCAAAAACAAAGTGCCCACAAATTACCACATAGGTGGTAATCCATTAAGTACAGAAGAAGTAATTAGGGACCTGGGGACCCAAGTTGATAGCAATCTCTCATTTGACAACCACGTGGCCAAAGTGGTTAGAAAAACATTTTATATAGCCCACCTAATCATGAAGGGATTCACATCTAGATCAGGGAGGTCATCGTGCCTCTTTACTCATCCCTCATCAGGCCCATAATTGAGTACAATGCCCTTTCGGGATGTACCTTACCAGACACCTGCAGCAACTGGAAAGACCCCAAAAGTACCTCACCAAGAGGATCAAAGGGCTCAAACAAATGCCATATGCTGCCTGGTTAAAGAAACTCCAGCTCTACTCAGTGGCATACCGCCTGCTCAGAGGCGATCTGTGCCTGATGTATAAAGCCATGTCCAACCCGGTATTAATGGACATGCTGCACCTCAGAAAATCCAAATCCCATCGAGCTACGCGCTCGAGAGACTTGAATCTCAGCACTGAAATAAATAGGACATGCTGGAGGGACAGATTCATAACCCAGAGGCTCCCTTCACTCTGGAATAAAATCCCAGTCCAGGTTAAGCAGAGTCCCTCATTGACTGTCTTCAAGAGGAATCTTGATGAGTGGATGGGAGATCGTAGGTTTACCCCGGGTATCACTTCTGTATCACTGTTAGACAGAGGCACAGTATACTAACCTCAAAAAAGGGCATAGCAAAATTAATTTAAAATGGGTGGCGAAAGCCAAACTCACTCTGGCTAGGCTTATAAATGCCCTAGGGCAGATAGCCTAGTATGAACCTATGAACCTATAACTGTATTGATCATATGGTATTAATCATCAACACATACAGTGGTCAGTGACACAAGTGTAGGTTATGCTGGCAGACTTTGCATGAAGTATAAAGGAGCAGGTTTTAATGAACAAAGTTTTGATCTTTACTCTGAGTACTTCCCTGCAGTGTTGCTTACTAAAGTTGTATTTAACTGCCAAAGAAATGTATTTGATTTTTCAGTCATGATATATATCATTGCTTCTGCTAGCATTTTTTTTTTTTTTGCAGTTTTTGTTTCCTTCCTGTCTTACAGGTACAAAAAATAAATGCAACATTTGTCCTGTCTGCAAAGTGACTTTTTGGTAAGTAAATTTAATGCTACCGAAGGTCAGAATTTAACTTAGATTTGGATGGTGTCATGCACAATATTCCCCAAAGATTATGTGAGCTACTGTCCCAAACACCATGTGAAAGTGTTTGTATGTGAGCTTGATGCTGCTTTGACCTGATGATGGGATCGACTGAATGCAAGGGGACTTCTTGATGTTGGCCTGACACTAATGTGAGACCTAGACCTTGCCTGATAGGCTCTAGCACATATTGTGGAAGTCTGATAAGGCTTGACTGCCTTCTTCTTCTAGGAATCCACCCTGTATACAGGTGTAACACTGAGTACTGCCACCTGTGAAATGGTAATCTCTTCATCAGGGAGTTCAAGCTGTGCCCAAGAAATAGGCATTGAGTTACATAGTGTTCTTTCTTATTGTAATGTAATTTCTTCATTATGTAGAGTATGTGAGGCTGTGTCACTGCCTACAGAGTTATTTACGTGATATGCAGTAGGGACCTTGTCTCTATGTGCCACTGTCCTGAGTCTGTGTTATGAGAATGAGAGTTATAAGATCATTGTCAGAAGCTATACTGCTGTCAGCACTGACCTAGTGTGATACAGCACTGCATGCAATTGTTTCAGGTGAAGAAATATGTCAAGATGTGGATAGTGTGACCTGTGACAGTAACATGTGATATATTTTTTAAAATAGGATGTCTACACTTAATTACAAAGTGCCTGTAGAGTTTGTGCTACACAATACGTTGATGGAGTACCTGATTAGAAGACATGTAAGAGCTATGCATACACAGGTACCATCCAAGTACACCTGGCCTGAAATTAGAAAAACTAGCTTTACACTAACCTTCTACAGTACCTTGCTGTGAATGTTGCATAAGTCTGAAAGCACTGGTGTTGACACTACATTAGATGTTTCCTGCAGCATCTTCATCTGCATCAAAGTCATCTCCTCTTATAGATAAAAGGATCCTCACATCTGGTGTTAAAGGTTGGAATGTAGATGGCTCTCTACCAGTGCTGCAAGGGACAATTGCATTCTGCCTAGTCTTTGTCCTGGCACATCACACCATGTCATTATCTCTTTTCCTACACTGCACCAAGGTGTAGTTCCTTCCTCCAATTGAGCTACTTGATTCCATGCCTTACCCCTTTCTGTCTTGTTTTTCCCCCGTTTCCAAAGAGAGGTTCTCCACATGTTCTCAGTACATCAGTGAGGATGTGTCTTTCATCAGGACAGAGGTTGCGTCTCTTGCATCTTATTCCCTACTGCTACAGCATGCTTTAAACTGAAAATATGCTTTTGCTAATAATTACACATTAATAATCTCTGTTAGTCCAATCAAGTCTGAGTCATGCATTTCCTTTAGTAATTTAACAATTGCAAAAGCACAGTAGAGCACGTACTTATTATTTCTGGGTTTGCCTTTCCTTTTTCTGCATTATACACTTATCTCCTTTAGTATGTGTCTGACTGTGCATAGTGAAATGTTGACCTATGAGGTTTTGCGGGAAGGTTGGGGGAACTAATTATTAATTAAATTATCATGTATTTAATCTTTCAGTTACAAGAAAGTATCCTACAGTGTGATATTGAGCATTTCAATTGCCAGAGACTGGTGTCTGCAGTAAATATCTACATACATGTAAAGGTAATGAAGATGGCACGTAATATGGCACATTAGATATCCCAGTTATCCACAGGTAGAAATGCAGTACTATTGCAATATTTTGTGTTGTACTAGTAAATCAGAGGCTAATCCTAAAGATGTTGCATTGAGATCAACTGATTATTACTTTTTTCAAAAAATATAAGCTATATCTGCCTTTTTTTAACTTTTTTAATTCACACTTTCCCATAACCTTCACGTAAACATAGGCAGCTTTCAAAATAGTTCAGTGTAAAACATTGGTGAGAGTTTGGCCAGATTTATGAAGTTCTTCTGCAAATTAAGTATATCAACTTAGCTCTGTGAATCTCGTCAAGGTGAGTAGGTGTACCTGTGTTCATTAGCATTGCTGAGTTCATACAGCTGTGAATGAGTCTCAATGTGCTCATGAATGTGCATATATAATGTGTGAACCTGAGGTCAATGGCATGATGCCGGTGCATATGAAACTAGGCTATGCATTCTTATGCTTCTCTAGGTCCAGCATATACCCATACAGAGTACAATTGTTAAGACACAGTGATGTCAAACCCCAGTAGTCAAAGTTTCATACCTGTACACATCATTCTAAAGATGGACTTAGGGTGATGCAATCCATTAATGCCTAGGCCAAGTCCCTGTGGTGGAAAGTAAAAGAGATCAATATTCTCTTCCTCCTGTTGCAGAAATTGTACATTTGAATTGGAAGATACTGTCTCAGAGGGAATTGGAAGAATGTAGACATTTGGGCGGAGCTGAGGATGACCTCAAATCTCTGATGGGGATTTCCTACTGTGGAGGGAACCACCGCAGTTAAAAAGGCATGCTGCAGAGGAGGAGGAAGCAGGTTACCATGTGGGCTTTTATACTACAGGAGATGTGCCCAAAGTTCTACACTAATTACTCATTTTTTTCTGAACGACAGAAATATATAAGAATGTATATGTACATATGTGACTATATATCAATATTTATCAATCTATATAGATATAAAGATGGATAGATATAGATATATCTATTTATCTATATCTGTTTATCTATCAATATCTATCTATATATCTCTGTCTCTCACTATATATATGCATATTTACTATATAATATGCATGTGTGTGTGTGTGTGTGTGTGTGTGTGTGTGTGTGTGTGTGTGTGTGTGTGTGTGTGTTTGTGTGTGTGTGTGTATAAGTATGTACATATGTGTGTGTGTGTGTGTGCATGAGAGTGCATTTTTGTTTATATTTATTTTATATATATTTATTTAGTTATTTATTTATTTATAATTATATCATGATCGATTAACAACACAGAAAGGAAACCACAAATGAGAGGAAAAAGGGGAGAATATAGAAATGAGTGATACACAAAACAATGAATCACAGAACATAGAAAACTTCTCTTCCTGCTGCAAAACCAAGATATAGCGTCATCTGAATAGTTGTACTGTAATGGGAAAGATAATAGTAAGGTAATGTATAGGGATAGAGGGAGGTCACAATGAGTAGGGGGAACTTTGTCTATACCAACTTACTCATGTGTGCTAACTGTAACATTTTCTCTGCCCCTAACCCAGCCTTCTACATCAGACTACTAAAAACATTTTCCCTAATAGTACCACTACACAGACAAAAGGATTCTGAACACATACATCAACAAACTGGCACAAGATGAAATCTCTCCCCTTATCTAACCTTAACTTGCACACACCCACTCATACACACTAATTGCTATAATACGATAGTGGACATTTTATTTCAACCACCTTTTCAGCCAAACATTAAGTTTTCTACTTGCTACAAATTAGCTACACTATACAAAACTTGAGTTCAATTGTATGTGATTCATGCAAATGAACATTCACTCATAGAAAGTTGTCAACCAAATTAGTTGTCTGTGGAACTCCGGTCCGCTAATGATTGGCAGTAGGTTTTTACGTACCGACTTGCCAGGCCTGGCGCACAACCTTCAACGAAGGTACGCCCATTCATGCATTTCTCCACACAGAAGATGCTTTAGCTGAGAATCGAACAGGACAACGTCTTACTGTAAGGCGAAAACGCTACCGCAGCACCACCACCGCAGTGTACATACATACATACAGTATATATATATATATATATATATATATATATATAAAAAATACACTCATACAGTATATATATATATATATATATATATATATATATATATATATATAATACATACAGTATATATATATATATATATATATATATATATACACACACACACACACACACACACACACACATATGTGTGTGTGTGTGTGTGTGTGTGTGTGTGTGTGTGTGTGTGTGTGTGTGTGTGCGTGCGTGTCTGTGTGGTCCCTATAAATCTTGTCATTTGTAGCTAAAATCTGGTTGACTTACTTTGGTCAACACTCTCTATGGCCATTAGTTGTGTGATAAAAAATGATGCCCAGAGAAGGTGGCTCACACTGCCTACCATGACCTGACCAAGGCATTTGACACAATACCCCACTCGGGCATTATTGATACACTCAAGAGGTTAGGTACAAACTCTTATGTCACCCTTGTGGATAGCTAACTGGTCACAACAGGACTCAGGAAGTTAGAATTGGGGAGTCCACCTCTACAAAGAGGCCAGTCACAAGTGGAGTCCCTCAGTGATCAGTCCTTGGACTGCTCCTTTTTAGCATTTACTTCTCTGAAGTCAAGGCCAATGTCAATGGTTTCTGGCTGACTAAATTTTTAGATGATTGCAAATTAGGAGCTGTCATTGAATCCCACACTGACACAAATGTTCTCCAGGAGGGGCTAACACAGACAAACAACTGGTGTCAGAGCCATGGACTAAAACTAAATGCCAAGAAATGCATAATAGTATCCTTTGGAAAGTCATCCACCCTGGGTAACTATCACATTGGCAGCACACCCCTTAGATTTGACCTGGTAGTCAGGGACATAGGGACACACATAGATAGTAATCTAACCTTTGATTATCACATTTTGACAGTAGTGAGAAAAATCATTCTATGTTGTGCAACTTATAAACAAAGGTAAGGCATCTAAGTCCAAGGAAGTCATTGTTCCACTGTATTTGGCATTCAACAGACCTACATTGAGTACAATCACACCTTTGGTGTGTACCTAATCAGGCATATCCAACAACTGGAACACCCACAGAGGTTACTCATTAAAGGAATACAGGACTTTAGTAAAATGTTCTTTGTAGACTGCCTCAAGGCTCTATCCCTGTATTCTGTCTCCTGCAGGCTTTTGAGAGGAGATCTATGCCTGGAATACAAGGCATTGTCAGACCCCTCTCTGATGGACCTCCTGCATATCCACAAAACAAGCAGCACCAGAATTACCCATTTAAATACTTAAAGCTTGCATGTGATATAAGTAGGACCTGCTGGAGAGACAGGTATGTATCCCAGAGATTACCTTGTCTATGGAATAGGCTCCCAATCCTTGTGAAGCAGAGTTCTTCCTTAACCCAATTCAAGTGCCACCTGGACATTGGATGGGGAACAGGAAATTTATACCTGGTTTGGCACCTATGTCTCTAATGGACACAGGCAACCTGCAAGTGGTTCATCTCCCAGGCCCTAGCTTGTAAATGTTTCATCTCCTAAGCCCCTGCTTACACTTATCAAGGATATCAGAACTTGTCAGAGACTTGTGATGTATGGCTAGGCTTAAAAAGGTCCTTGTGGTCATTAGCCAAGTAAACACCTCTGAATCTATGATCCGATATGCCACTTTCCCAGGGACTCTGCAGTACTGAAGTTACTATATATATATATATATATATATATATATATATATATATATATATGAAAATGTTGTTTTTTCTATTATTTTCTGTCATTGACCAGTTTTTAATCAATTATCTTAGTCCCAATTACATGACTATATCACATAATGATATATATACATATATATATATATATATATATATATATATATATATATATATATATATATATATATATATATATATATATATATATATATATATATATATATATATATTTGGGATCACTACATAATCTTGAAAGTTTGAAATACTGAATTTCAAACTTTCGAGACTATATAGCTGAAACCCCTAATTACTGAAAGACCAGAAGTGCAAATTTCAAAATCCCGATCATCGGGAGTTTGACATTCGCGCTTCTGGTGTTGAGGTATGGTGGAAGGTCAGGTAAGTACCTATGTTTAAATGTGTTGGTTTGAGTTTAATGTGTAAGTGTGTGTTGTGACTGTGATATGTGTGTGCGAGGGGAATGTAGCAGTGTGGTGGTGTTTTGTGCGTTTGTGTATGTAGCGCGACCATGGAGTTAGAATATTTAAGTTGAGCGGTGTGCAGGGGGGCTTACCCCCCTGCTTGTCTGTAGTTTAGGTTTGTGTGTTTGTGTTCTGGGGGATGGTGTGTGTGTATGTATATGTGTGTGGTGTATGTTGAGTGTAGTTTTCGATAGTCTGAATTTCACTGTTTTGATGTTTCGGTATTTTAGTGTTTTGGGTATTTGGTCTCGGGATTTTGGGCGTCAGTAGTTTGGGTTTTCAGGATTTAGTAGTGGTTCTATATATGTGTATATATATATATATATATATATATATATATATATATATATATATATATATATGGGTCTACTTCATATGACCATTTCATTTGACTGAAATTCATTTGACTGAGACTAAAAGTTCAAAAGACTGAAAACTCATTTGATTGAAACTCATAACACTGAGACATTAAAGTAAAAAGGTTTATGCCCTTTTCCCCATTGTAGTGTGATCCTGGAGTTAGTATATATAGTTAGGGGGGATGGGGGGCACAGCCCCCCACATTGGGGGTGGGGTGGGGCAAAGCCCCCCACATACTTTATACATTTTAAACCATACACATGGATATTTATAACTGCAATGAATAACTCTTTGCAGAAAACAATATTTACCTAAACTAAAAACAATATTTACCTAAACTATGTGAGGGGGGCTTCCACATCCCCCAATGTGGGGGGCTTGAACACCCCCTAATGTGAGGGGCTGTGTCCCACTCACCCCCCTATCTATATATACTAACTCCAGGATCGCACTACAGTGGGGAAAAGGGCATATACCTTTTACTTTAATGTGTCAGTGTTATGAGTTTCAGTCAAATGAGTTTTCAGTCTTTTGAACTTTCAGTGTTTTGGTCTCAGTCAAATGAATTTCATTCAAATGAAATTTACTTCATATGAAGTAGACCCTATATATAATATATATATATATATATATATATATATCTATATATATATATATATATATATATATCACACACACACACACACACACACACACACACACACACACACACACACACACACACACACACACACACACACGTATGAGTGTCTGAGCTAAGAGGGGACACTCAAAAGATCATCTTGGTCTTCTATATCATTTTCCTTGTATTGTGTATTTCACAATTTTTGCTTCAAGATTGTGATAGTGAGCCTGTATATATATATATATATATATATATATATATATATATATATATATATATATACACATAGTATCAATATGTGTAGTGCATTATTAATTCTTCAGAGTTTAGAAAAAGTATTGACATTATATTAGTGTGTCATTAATACTGTTTCATGATTATAGATGTAAAAGTTTTGAAGAGTAAGCATATCACATACATTTTGAACTACTTACTGAGTAACTTTTCATTTGTTTTACTTTGTTAAGAAAGCACAATTTGTTGTTAGAAGTTGGAATAATGACTAAGGTGTTTACTTAACAGACAAATGATGCATGGTTTGATCCTTACTAGCGGAAAGTTAGATAAGCTTAAAGTGGTCTGTAAGGGAACTAGCCTAGTAGCTACCTATTATTGGAGGATGAGATTGGGGATGGATGTAATGGATAAGATGTTTATCTCACTGACATAGAGCACAGGATTTTATTCTTACCTTTGAAAAGAAAATTGGCTAGGCTGAAAATGTCCCACAGAGGCAGCTGTGCTAATACATACCTATGACGCTTTAAACTGGCAGTTAAATAAAAAGTTTTGTATGTTGTTCATGCTACTAAGTGTGCTGGATTAAGATGGTTATAACTCAGTCTTCCAGGTAAAATTGTTATTCAGAAAATGTATTACTTATATCTTGTACTACCAATCATACATTTCAACCTAGAAACATCAAAATTCTGGACAAGGCTAATGAAAAATAGGAACAAATCTGTACGCTGATTAACGTAAAAATTTGCATACATAATTATGTAACCCTGCCCAATCCAATGGATTAGTGGGATGCCAACTTTCAAATGCAAACTGAAGAGCAGACAACCAAAATATGGCATCAGAGTCCCCCTGCAGCCATTCCAATGTCCCATTACCTGGCTATTTCACCCCATTTACCATAAACCCTAATGTGTGCATAATGCTTTATTTCTACAATGATTTGGATTTTATTTTTACATTTTATAGCACAATGCACAAACACTAATATATATCTGCTCAACAAAGCAATACTGTCTCACAATGAAAATAGACTTGAGATTAAAACTTCTCTGCCCCTGAAACTCACATTCATTGAAACAGCATTGAAACACACACCACATCCAAACAAAATCTATCTGGCCAGTGGTGGATAAAGATTACCTTTGGGCTGTTTTCAAATCATAGTCCCCTTACACACACAACAAGAAACATGCATGCATTCTTTGATACACCTTTTTAACTTTATTAAATTATATTCCTTGTATAATACAGCACTTGTTAGACTTAAGTTAGAGTACATTTTAAATTTATTGTTTGAACATTTTTCCAGTAGGCAATCAAACAAAATGCATGAACCAGTAATGACAAAACTGCCCAATTCAGAACAATTCCATCATAAAAGTCTACTGACACACACACACACACACACACACACATATATATATATATATATATATATATATATATATATATATATATATATATATATATAGTTCATTAGCACTTAAAGAGTTGTGCCCTATACCTTACCACTTCCATATGAAAGTCTAGCAGCCTATGCAGTCTGGCAGTTAGAATATAGGACTATAATTCTGAGTTGTTAATGCTCTTCTTCCTGTGCCAAGGGTTCAGGGTTTGATTCATTTTACATTTGTTTGCCTGCACTGTGAATCTGATGAAGTTACTCAACTGGAAAATGCACCTGATTTGTCCCTGAAAAGGGACAGTTGAGTGCAGTGGACTTACCCAGTCAATAAATAGGTAAAAAATATATACTGCTTACTCTCTGAAGCATTTCCTATAATCCCAATTTAATAGTATTGCAAACCAAGGGATATGGAGTTTTTATTGATGCATTAATTCACTTTAATCTAAAACTATCATGGAAGGCTCACCTTTTACTTTGCTCATATTTCTATTTTTAGTACTGATTCTAAACTGTAATGTTCAAGTTTGTCCTAGGCAATCCCTTCGCTTCATGATCTTTATGTATTTTTTTTCTGGAATAAATATCTCAGAGGTGACCAGAAGTACTTGTGTTTTTTTATATGGTCTAACCAATTTTTCTCTCAACTTCACTCCTAATCTCTGGTCATACGCCACAAGATGGGTTACAAATTGGCTAAGACAGAAACCCACAGGGTCAGAGTTGCTGGCGCCATATCAGACTCAAAAGCCTGTCACAGTGGTGTCCCACAGGCTCAGCAAGTCTGGGTCCTGTTCGCATCTACTTCTACTTTTCCAGAGAAGTACAAAGCAATTATGGGAGGATTATGGCTGACAAAATTTGCAGGTGACTGCAGGTCAGAACACATCTGACACAGATATCCTTCAGAAGAGTCTTAGAGAAAGGAAAAACTGATGCCAGAACTATGGCTCCAAAACCCAAATCTAAGTTAGCAAAAAAAAATGCATAGTCATACAAGGTTACCCTAACTACCATATATACTACACCCATATAGCACGGAAGACAAAGCACAGAAGAGGTTATCAGGAGGGTGGTAAATACCTCGGTTGATACCCGTCATTTGCTCATGTTAGTTGGAAGACCTTCTACTTCTACATCTACATTGCCCACATGAACATCAAGGGATCTAGATTCAGAGCCAAGGGAAGTCATTGTCCCCCTCCTCACTCATCAAGTGGCGATTGAGGACAATATCCCCGATGAAATGTATCTGACACATGACACCTGCAGCACTGGAGCCAAAAAAAGGATACCAAAGGTCAAAAAAGGGTCTCAAAAAAAATATGTCCTATGCTGCCCGACTGAAGGAACTTCAGCTCGCCTCAGTCGCCTCGCCTGTGCCCTGTGGTGCCCTGCCATACATACAAGGCCAAGCCCAACCCAGAATTAGAATTGAATCTAGATCTTCAAGAAAAAGAGAACTCAGAACTAGGACCGAGCGGGAGACACAAAGTTGACACAGTTATAAAATGGGATGAGCTGAGGAGAGACCAGAGACCAGATCCTATGCTGTGGAACAAAATCCCGTGAGGCAGAGCACCAGCACTCGCTGGCTTGTTCAAAGCTTGAAATGGACCAATGATATGGGAGATCGCAGGATATACCCAGGGATTATCTCAGTGTCACTGCTGGACAGAGGCACAAATAAATGTAATAGCATAAGTCCCAAACTAAACGGGTGGTGAAAGCCACAAAACTCTGGCTAGGCTTATAAATGTCCTTGGGCAGATAGTCTAGTATGAACCTATGAACCTATGAACCTATGAAACAATATGGTGGTACGTCATGGCATGGTGTGGACAAATTGAAATTTTACTACTGGTGGGAATAATTGTTTAGTCACAAGTGCAGAGCAAGCGATCATGCTAAACATCCCATCATGAATAAAAATGTAAATTACTGAAAACCCTGACATGGTATTTCAGCAATAGAATATTGTTTAAAAAACAGCAATATCTGACTTTTAATATAATGCCATTGTATAACTTACACCTGGTCTTTCTGTCTGTGTGTTCTAGTATGATGTTTTTTGGATATTTGGAGTAATCTGACAGCAATAAATAGGGCAACCAATTTGCAGAACATTGTTTAGATGTAGTTTGTGCTACTTTAACTATGGCTGCTGTAAGTCAAAGTTATATAGTTCCAACACTGTGATAAGCAAAAGGAGTACAAATCATGAAGCTGAAGATGTGCAGGTCTGTTCAACTGCTAAAATGCTTCGTGTTTGTAGAAGATGAGTGGGAAGGAAGCTTTAACTGTTTACTACTCTACAGATCCTTTCATTGCATAGAAATGTTTAATATGACAGCTGTTTTATTTGCTATGTGGATTTGACTTCCTGCATGTTATTAAAATTTAAGGAATGTGATGCTTTTACTTCCTTAATGGAGTGCAGCACACTCCAGAGAGAGACACACATCTCTCCATTTTATACTGACTCCTGTAGCTTACATTCAGGTATGTGTATTTCATTTATTTATAACATATTAGTTTTATGGGATTTTGTACCTGGATGAAATTAGTATTTTTTCATATGGCTATTTTTATGCCTTTAAGCAATGAACTCCAGGTGTACCTCTTTTGCTCTGAAAAGATACTTCCTCTTTTGCTGAGAATGCTTGTATTATGGAATACCATACAAGAGTTAATTCTAAAAAGAGGTTAGAATGGAGAATTGCCTATACTTTTTTGAGACATAATTATATATTTATGCAAATAGCAGTTGCCTAGACATAAAAATTATCTGAGAAGGATGAATGACAGAAGCTAATTTGGTGGAGGAATGGTACTGCAACAACTTTTCACTAAAACCTTCATTCACCAGACACTATCCTCAGGTAGACATAACCTATACTAAAGTGTCATATCCTCTGATTCAGTTATGAGTGTTTGGTGGGATACAGGAATTTTCCATCACCTGGTAAGTTAGGAGGATCTACTCTTTTTTAAAACACCTATATAAATGATTCTGTGAAGAGGATTCATTCGCTCTCTCTTTGCTTGAATTGGCTTCTATCATCTGTAAGTAGAGCAAGAAATATTTAAAGATTTTGCCTCTTTTAAATTGTGTTTTATCAGGAAAAGGACACTGGATTGCTTACTCAACTACTGAAAGCAAATGAAATGTGTTTTAACCATCAAACACCCCTCTTGTTGAACTTTGCTGGAGATCACAAATACCATTTACTGAGCATGACCATTTTACTGTATGCTTATTCAGTTAAGATAGTGCAGACCAGAGAAGAAGAAACAGGTGGTGATGGTTTATTTTTTTATGTTTATTCAATGTAAGAGAGTTGGTACACACATAAAAGTGTGCGCACGCACGTGCGCACACACAGCAGAATTGAATATGCTTGCAAATAAGAAAAACATGTTTCCTACTCGTTTGGTGTTCAGTTCACCCTGGACTTCGCGGTCATCACAGATAAGAGAGATTTCACCCTGGAATGGCAGAATACATCCAATCCATATTTGAAAATGAAAACTGTTTCCCCACTCGAGCGTACATCCAAAGTCCGGAAATGCTGTGTACATCCTCAAAGTCTGGAAATCTGTGCACTGAGCCCTTGAGCTCTATTCCGACAGGCTGGTAGCCCTGATGGAGCTGACGTCATCATGCACATGATGACATCAGCTCAAAACTGGGAAAAATTAAAAATAAGAAAAGAGGCTGGGGAAAAGTCGGAAATGAAGGGGTGCCACTCGGGAATCATGACACCCCATTATTTGGACCCCAAAACTCAGTAAAAAATGAGTAATTTGGCAGAGTTGGGAGGTATGCTGCCAAAGACCACCACAGTATGTTCCTCTGAGAGATGTCAATTTCTATTGATAATGCACTGCGGATTTCCAGAACATTCCTCAAGTTTTGCAAATGGTGCATACAGAGGCATGACAAGTGTTTGTGGTTGGAGGAAGTTAATGAAGTATATTTTGTTTATTAGCTTTACATTATGTAAAGTTCATGTCTTTAGACCTCAATTAATAAATTATGAAATTAAAAACATTATTGCAGTATCATATAAACAGTAGCAATACAAAAACACATATACTAGAATGTGAACCTCAATGGCAATAATTCCTTGCAGCTTAGAATGGACACTTGGAAGCTATATATAGTCACAGCAACATCTGTAAGATTTTACCTTTTCCTGAAACTATCATATGAGTTTGCCATAGCAACCAACTTTATACCAATTCATAGAGTAACACTCCAGCCTACCTCTCCTGCACAGGTTATTTCTGCCTCTGAATGTATCAAATGCACAAGTCCAGTATTGCCTGTAACAACTGAATTTTTAGTTGTACAGCATGCGTTTATTTTATCAAAAGTACACATAACTTTTATTTTCTGCAGGACGGATACCTTCTTGACTTTATTACCAGGATTTTAGTATAACTGTTTCCTTATGTCCCATGCTGCTGTACTTTGCATACATAAAAAGAGTCGCATGGTGCATTTTCTAACAACAAAATAATGGATTACAGAAAGAAATCAATAATGAGGGGGGTACTTGCATAACCAAAGTTGAATTGGGAAACCTATTACAATTGTTAAATACTACAGTCCCTTTAAACACCCTCCACACACATTCAGGCTCAGTGACCAAATCATTATCTCATATGTTTTATATCTTCACAGCTTCTAAGAAAGTAGAATATAACTGAGGGTAATATTAAAGTATGAAAGACCACTTGGCCTAATGACCTGGCAAGTATGGCTTAATATCAAGAAATAAATAAGAGGTGCATACATAAAATAAAAATAAATTGATGCTGAATGATTACATAACAACGTAGTTCGATTTTTCAGGGTATGTGGTCAGTAAATTTATCCATTGTAATATATGTGATTTTATTATACTAAATCAGTCATGTAAAAAAAAATAGAATTTTATCAATAAATAATTTTGAATTTAAAACAGAATTTACCCTGAAACAACACTTGCTAGTATTTATTGTAACATTACTTAACTGAATATGATATATGGAATTTCATTGCAGAAATTAAAATAGTTGTTCAGTCATATTAAACTAACTGTAGTAATAACAAAATACAGATGTTCATCGTGTTTCACTGTTGCAGTCATTACACTTGGGTTATCCTGCTGGCAGGCTACCCGCAGTCAGCCTGAATTCCAAAGTCTTGGTCCGGCATTGGTTGCTGTCGCCTCTTCCCTGACATCAGTGTGTCAGGGGTAAAAAAGATGCAGCCGATGCCATTTTCTTCTGTCTTTCTTGCCGCGCAGTGCCCGAAGCAAAAGCAGTTCGCAAGTGCCGGTCGGCCAACTCCTGAGATTTTCATAATCGAATTTCAGATCCGAAGTCTTCAATAAAGCTAAGTACCCTGTTGGGGAAACTTTTTTCTTGCTCCAGACCAATGTCAGAAAAAGTTAACAATTGTATTTCTTGTGGGAAGCAAATACCTCATAAGGATTTCCACTCTTACTGTATTCCTTGCCTAAGCCCTGACCACGATGTTGCTAGTTGTCGGTTTTGTGCTAGATTTAACCAACGCACTATTAAGCGCCAGTACGATTTTGCTTTTCATTATCTTGGCAGAAGGTTTAACTACATAATGCTGTCAGAAAAACCGGCAACCGGAATTCATAAAAGATGCAAGGATAAAGACAAGGACAAGCATCCGAGGTCCAAAACTGATAACGAAGCCTCTTCTAGGCCAGTCGCCGGTTCGCCGGTGGTCAGTGAGGTGCTTTCGCAGCCCCTGACTCCCACTACCTCAGAGCCACAGGCCACCTCCGACTCCCTCGTGGAGTCAGCTAGGCCTCTGGATACTCAAGGTATTGGGCCTTCGGAAATTAACCCCTCAGATGGGTCCGGAGCCGTTGAGCAGGCATCAGCTTCTGAGGGTGTCTACAGACCTACATAACTTTATATAAAGCCTACTTCAGCATCCAAGGCAAAGTCTAAAACAGTTTTAAAGACAAGGAAATCAGTACAGCATTCTCCAGGACAGGCTTCTATGCCTAAGAAACAGATGCTCAAAATGGCCGAAGACCTAATTACTTTGATGAGGGGTTCCCATCCTCCTCCTGATAAGAGGCCTAGGCAAGACACTGAATATGATTCCTCTGATCAGGTTTCTTTTTCTTCTGATTCCTCTTCTGATCAGGGATATTCTGTTCCTCACTATGAGGATTCTGATGCTGAAGATTCTATTCCTTCAGCTTCTCCTCCTGAGGACTATTCTTTTGGGGAAACCCTGCATACCATGAGGGAGCATTTCCATTGGGAGAGCCAGGATTATTCCAATTCTAAGAAAAGACTTAGAGACTTTCTTTTACTTCCTCAGCACAGACCTCTTGCAATTTCCCCTGTTCTAGACATAGTAGATGATGTTTTTTCAGAGTCCGGCCTGTCTCCAGACTCTTTACCTCCTGCTCCTGTTAAGCCAGACAGGTACTACAGGGTCCCAGACTCCCATAAATTTCTTTACAAAAAACCCTGCTGCTGACCCAGAAACTATCTCACAGGGTCCCAAAGGGGTCAAGGCTGCTTCTGCCAAAAACCCTGTCCCTTCAGACAGGGATTCTAGGGCGTTGGACAGATGGGGGAAAACAGTTTAAACTTCTGCTACCTTGTCTGTAAGGGCTTTAAATTGTCAGTTTCATATGATCAAATATAAGCAATACTTCATGTCTTTGTTAAAACAAGAAATGTTGACAAATTCTGAATGTTCTGAGAGCAATGATTTGCAGGAGTTATTGCATGCAGCTGAACAAGTGGGAAAACATACTTTGCAATGTGGCTATGATTCACTGGAGGCCTCGTGCAGGGCCGCTGTTACAGGTTCTGTTATTAGAAGGCATGCTTGGTTAAAGGAACAGAATCTGCCTGATCATGTTAAAGCAAAATTATTGGATGCTCCATTACAGCATGATACTTTGTTTGGTGTCAAGGCAAAGGAAGTGTTAAAGAAAATGGAGGATAAGGCAAAATCTATGCAGACAGTAAAGGATTTCTTACAGGTACAGCCACCCAGATTTAGCAGGAACTGGCCCTCTAAGAATTGGTCCTTTCCAGTGTCAGACCTCAAAGAGGCAGATTCAGACACCCTAGAGGCAGGCAACAGCCCCAGGGCTCATACAGGCCCAAACAATGGGGTGCTTCTACCTCCAAAAGTGGAAAAGACAAATCACAGCCTTATAGAAAACAGTCCCAATGACTTCCCTCTGCCAATGCCTAGCACTTATTTTTTGTCAGCACCCTTAGGGGGAAAGCTAGCACTTTTTTCACAAAACTGGCACAAGATCACCCAGGACAAATGGATCTTAAATATAGTTTCTCTGGGCTACAGGTTCCACTTTCACACCCTTCCAAAGGCAAAAGGTATGCCAGACCTGCCACGCAATCAATGGCAAGAGCCACAAAAACAAGTTTAATCTTTCATGGACATGGGGGCTATTCAGCCAGTGCCACAACAAGAGCAGGGACAAGGATTTTACTCAAGACTTTTCTTAGTACCAAGAAAGGACAAAGCCTGGAGACCAATTCTGGACCTGTCTATTCTAAATACTTTTCTGGACGTCCCAAAATTCAAAATGATGACTCTACAGCAGCTTCTGCCCATACTGGACAAGAAGGCTTGGCTTGTAACTTTGGACCTCAAAGAGGCATACCTGCATGTCCCAATCAGACAATCTTGCAGAAGATACCTCAGATTCATAGCTGGATCAATGCACTACCAATTCTCTGCACTGCCCTTTGGCTTATCTACTGCACCCAGGGTCTTCACAAAATGCCTGGCACCAGTAATTGCATTTTGCAGGCAAAGAGGAATTCAAATATACCCCTACTTGGACGACTGCCTTATTCAAGCAAAGGACAAAGATATTCTTCTACAGCATCTGGCGTTTGTAAAAAGATTACTAATTTGCCTAGGGTACACAGTAAATGAAAAGAAATCAAAACTAGTACCCTCTCAAGAGATAATATTCCTGGGTGCAAGCTTAAATACAACTGCCCAGATGGCTTATCTCATGCCAGACAAACAAAGGCTTCTGAATTCTTACTTCAAAGACATGGCAACAAAGACCCAGTTATCTGCAAGAAAAATTCTGCAGGCTCTGGGCTACATGGCATCCTGCATTCTACTAATTCCATATGCAAGACTGCATATGAGGAAACTACAATGGTATCTCAAAAGTGTTTGGTCTCAACATTGCCACAGCCTGGAAACAGTAATTACTCTCATTCCCTGTCTGCAACAGGCATTTCAATGGTGGGCACAGGCCTGTCACCGTAACAAGGGTCAGCCATTCACCTTACCCACTGCCAGGCAAACACTAACAACAGATGCATCAGATTATGCCTGGGGGGGTGCACATGGCAGGAAAATGTATTCAGGGCACATAGCCCACAAACCAAATGCATCTTCATATCAATCAAAAAGAGATGCTAGCTGTACAAACTGCCCTGACAGCCTTCAAGGACCTACTTCATCCAGGACAACTACTGATAAAGACAGACAGTACTACAGTCATGTGTTACATAAACAAGCAAGGGGGAACACATTCCTACCCCCTCTGCAGGCAAGCCATGGCTTTGTGGAACACAGATTGACTTATCAAGTACATCTGCAAGCACAATTCCTGCCAGGAAACACAAATACTTTGGCAGACGAACTAAGCAGAAACCTCATGGATCCTCACGAGTGGAAACTGGATCCACAAATCTTCAACATGATAACAGGAAAATGGGGATGCCCAGATATAGATCTATTCACCTCCCCTCACAACTGCCAGCTACAGAGATTCTGCACTTGGACTTAAGTGGACACCCTTTCATTCAGCTGGAAAGCCCTTACAGTATATGTCTTCCCTCCTCTGCCTCTCCTCTCCAAGGTACTCCTAAAGGTCAGACAAGAGAAGCCAAAGTGATACTGATTGCCCCAGACTGGCCATGCCAGCACTGGTACCCAATCCTAAAGAGCTTGTCTCAAGGTCCAGCCTGAACATTGCCACTAATACCTCATTTGCTGACCCAACAGAACAATCAGATCCTGCACAGCCAACTCAGAACCCTAAATCTGGCTGCATGGCAGATAATGTAATCATTCGGAACACACCTCTCTCTAAAGCAGTTATGGATGTTATTTTGGAGGCCATGAGGCCCAGCACCAAAAAATCTTATGCAGAAAAATGGAAGAGATTCTGTGCTTGGAACCAAATGAAGGGAATTGACTAGCTTGAACCAAATATTCCTCATATTTTGCAATACCTAACTGAGATGCTGGACAAAGGCCTATCCTTCTCATCAATTAAGATCCATGCCTCTGCCATTTCAGCTCATTACAATACGGACCCACCTATTTTTTCTCATCCATTGCTAAGACAATTTCTCAGAGGGGCCAAATCATATGACCTCCAAGGAGAGCTCCAATACCTACATGGGACCTCAATTTTGTCTTGGAAAAACTCACACTGCCTCCTTTTGAGCCAGTCAATACAGCAGAGATAAAATACTTGTCGTGAGGAACCACTCTTCTCCTAGCAATAACTTCAGCAAGAAGAGTCTCAGAGTTACAGGCACTAATGGCTGTGGAACCTTTTATTATTTTCCATCAGGACAGGGTTTCTGTAAGGACAAACCCGACATTTATGCCTAGGGTTGTGTCCAGCGTGGCTCTTAACCAAACCATACATTTGCCTACCTTTTATCCAAACACACAGAATAAGGGGGAGAGACTTCTGCATACTTTGGACATACACAGACAGCTACGCTTTTACTTGGACAAGACTAAAGCCTTCAGAAAGGCTGAGCAACTCTTAGTGGCATATGCTGCAGGTTCCCAAGGAAAAGCTATTTCAAAGCAGATTATTTCAAAATGGATAGGCCACTGCATTTGTTTCTGCTATTCACAGCATGGCAAATCAGTACCCAAGGGCATTAGGCCACATTCTAGCAGAGCAGCAGCCACTTCAGCAGCCTTCCTCAGAGGAGTCCCAACCAAGGATATTTTGGAGGCTGCAACATGGACTTCAGTGCACACTTTTACAAAGCACTACCATTTACCTCTCTACTCTAAATCCAGAGCAGGCTTTGCCACTGCAGTTCTGCAGGGCCTCTTAGCCACTCCAAACTCTATTTAGGCCCAGCCGCCCAATATCAGCTTTGGGATTCAACCCAAGTGTAATGACTGCAACAGTGAAACACGATGAACATAGTACAGTTGTGTACCTACCATAAATGTAGATGTTCGAGTGTATTCACTGTTGCAGTCCAGGTTACCCTCCCGCCACCCCCCTTTTTCTTTGCTGGAACGTATCTGTACCTATCCATTCTATACACCCTATATGGTGTATTTGCTTGTAGATGAAGGTTATGCGCATGCTTTTTTATTATCATAATTTTTACAGCCTACCCTTTTGGGGGCACCTGACATCTGGGGCAAGCAAAACTGAAGAAAATGGCGTTGGCTGCATCTTTTATACCCCTGACGTACTGACGTCAGGGAAGAGGCGACAGCAACCAATGCCAGACCAAGACTTTGGAATTCAGGCTGACTGCGGGTAGCCTGCCAGTAGGATAACCCAAGTGTAATGACTGCAACAGTGAATACAATCGAACATCTACATTTATGGTAGGTACACAACTGTACTTTTCATGTTCGAGAATAAAAATGTCACTGCTCTCATTTTTGTCTTCTTGAAATTAAAGCATTTGCTATTTAACACATGATTCTTTTTGCTTTCTCAATCTGTCTTTCTGTTTTCCCTTTGTTTGTTTTTCTTTTTGTTCCTTTTCTATTGTGTTTTCAGCTGAGACTGTGAGTTCATAATCAACCTACAGCAGCAGTTCTTTTATATATTTAACATCTGACCTGTGCATTAATCAGGTAAGAAGTGATACAAGGGTTTTGTATTTAAGAAAAACTGGTAGCTTATAAACAATCTCCAGCATTTATTTCACATTCATAACACATTAAATTGTTTTGATATGCATCCACCAATTCAAGCTAG
The DNA here is from genome assembly GCF_019279795.1 of Protopterus annectens. Lineage (NCBI taxonomy): Eukaryota > Metazoa > Chordata > Ceratodontiformes > Protopteridae > Protopterus > Protopterus annectens. Next base: position 1,635,881,139 of record NC_056739.1, on the reverse strand, counting down.
ATGTACATGCAATTGCACCTATAAGTAAAACGAACACACACAGTAGTAGTTTAGGTAAGTTATATCTTTATTTTCTGTGTTTATTACTCAACTAGACTGCAGATACTTGCTGAGCTATTGAAAAAAGAGTTGTGTTTCTGTCAGCATTATTTTATCACTGAAACTAGTATTAAAAGCATTTTTAAAGTTGATGCCACTTTAGTATACATAAGTTAGACGACATAGTCAGAAGGGTCATGAACTTCCCTTTTGTAATAAATGCCTTTACATTTTTTGTTTACCATGTTTAAATTATTTATACAGGTCGACATAGTCACAATGCTTATTACATTTGCATTTATGAAGATCAAATAATTAGAGCATTTTATGAATGTTTTAAGAAGGATTTTCATCTGAGATGGTTATCTTATTATTGTGATTGTATGAAAAGATGTCATACGATTATGAGTAGAAGTTAAGATATTTGTTCTAAAGAAGTCTTTGCATTTTTCAAAGATGAAACTAATGAACGTACTAAAAAGATCCATCTTGATTGAATGCACTTACTTTTTTTTACTAATATAATACATGCAGTCATTATCAATATAGAGCGTTCAGAGCACAGAAATCAATTATGAAAGGCAAGAAACTATGCCAAAACAAGGGACGATTCTATCATTTCAGCAGGTCAGATTCCAGACCCAGCCCCTATTCTGGGAAATCACTACAATCCATTGTAACAATTAGCCTGTAATTTTGATGAGACTTTTCACCATTGCAAACAGAATTTTTCTTCACACCTGACAAAAAGATTACAGTGCTCAATAGATGACTTGCAGATCTATGTCCAAATAAATCCTAAAAATGAATGGACAGCAGAATTTATTTCTAAAACTGGACATATTGCTTCTTCAGTGCTGACAAGTCATTTATTACAGACTATTCACAACACTGGTTACAGTCTGTCTGACATGCAACAAATTTAAAGTACTGAAATCCAGTTT
>NC_056739.1:1635845156-1635875156 GCF_019279795.1 Protopterus annectens | reverse complement strand
AGTACCACCAAGACTGCCACACATTTGACACATGGGTCAAGGTGTTATGCCCAAGATGTCAAACACAAAACGTTAGCCTATTTACGAAAACTTTAATCAGTTCAGTCCAAATCACCTTATCTTAAGAATTGCCTGGAGAAAATAATGAATTTTGAAATAAACCACGAAAATAAAATTGCTGCAGATTCTAAAGACAACCACAAGACATTCTATAGTTATATCAAGAATCTACATGGCAATACTCAGATCTGTTCTGAGTTACAGCACAATGGCAATACATATACAGAACTAGTATTGCCAACATATTGGCTGACAGGTTTAGTAAGAACTTTACCCCCTGGTCATCCCCTAAAAGGCCTATCACAATACCTGAGGAATGCCAAGTTCCTATTATCATGGCTACACAGGTAAAACTCACACTGTCCAAAGCCAAGAATACAGCTTCCATGGGACCTGATAATATCCCTGGTTGTGTTCTACATGAATTACAATGTGAATTAGCACCACACCTGAGTACCCTGTTCAGTCACAGGCTAATTTCAGGCTTTGTTCCTACTGAATGGCACACTGCTACGTTCATCCCACTCCACAAAGGGAGAGCGACTACAGACCCTGGGAACAACCGTCTCATTAGTCTGATGAGTCTGATATGTAAGTCTATGGAGCGCATCATCATGGACCTTATAAATAAGGACATAGAGAATCTCCAAACTCTGGACCCCACGCAGTATGGGTTTGTGAAAGGTAGATCATGCCTGCTCAACCTGATAGACTTCTTCGAGTCTATCACCATAGCTGTAAATGAGGGCAAGGTAGTTCACACAGCCTACTTAGACCTTGCCAAGGCCTTCAACACCATCCCTCACTCAGGAATCATAGAGTCACTAAACTAGGCATAAACCCCTATGTAATACGATGGGTTGCCAATTGGCTCACTGATAGAACCCACACTGTGAAAGTAGCAGACTCCAACTCTGACTACCAACCAGTTACAAGTGGTGTCCCACAGGGATCGGTCCTAGGTCCTCTTCTGTTTGGCATCTACTTCTCTGAAGTTCAAACCAACGCAAAGGGACTCTGGCTGACTGAGTTTACAGATGATTGCAAACTGGGCGCCATTACTAATTCTCCAACTGATGTAGACATTCTAAAAAAAGGCCTCACTGACACCAGTGACTAGTGCCAGAACCATGGCCTTATGCTCAATGCCAAAAAGTGCATTGTCATTCCCTTTGCAAAAAATTCAATGCCCATGAACAACCACATAGGAGGTAGTCCAATAAACATCGAAGGTGTGATAAGAGACCTGGGGACACAGGTTGACAGCAACCTCTCCTTTGATAACCATATTGCCACTGTAGTCAGAAAGTCCTTCTATGTGGCACATCTCATTACAAAAGGTTTCTCATCCAGGAAAAAAGAGGTCATAATCCCTCTCTACTTGTCCCTTATTAGACCTATTATAGAATACAATGCCCCATTTGGTATGTACCTCACTAGACACCTACAACAACTGGAAAGGCCACATAAATACCTCACTAAGAGGATCTTAGTAACATTAGAATATTAGACCTTAGAAACATGCCCTATACGGACAGACTCAAAAAACTCCAGCTATACTCTGTCTCTTTTTGCCTACTTAGAGGTGATCACTGCTTGACCTACAAAGCCATGTCTGACCCAGAGCTGCTAGATATACTACACCTAAAGAAATCCCAATCCCTCCATGACACATGCTCCAGGGACCTGAACCTCATTGCCACAATAAACAGAACATTATGGAGGGACAGGTTCCTAACCAAGAGACTTCCCATACCCTGGAACAAACTTCCCATTCACATCAAGCAGAGCACTTCACTTGCCCTTTTTAAGAGAAATCTTGATGAGTGGGTGGGCAATAGGAAATTCATCCCAGGGATCACTTCAGTGCCTTTACTTGACAGGGTCACTGGGAGCTAACTTTGGGCAGCATGATGCCAGGGAATCATCTTGGGCTAGGCTTACATAGGCTACAGGGCTGTTAGCCAAGTACTTGCCTATAAACCATGAACCTATAATGATCTCATGGCAGTACCACTAACTCTGAAACTTTGATGCCAATTTTTTAGTTTATTATGCTGCTACTAGTGGAGGCCCACATACCACTATTAAGCATTTCATGGCCTCATAAAATGCATCAGCTTTACATCTGTTTTTCAAGCTTTTAGAAAGAATTAGGGGAACTGCCTCTGTTAGTCAGAAAGTTTCAGACACATCAAGCTGTTGTGGCTGATGCCGGACTATGCCATTTTTAGTTAGTAGCTTTGGAAACCCATGAGCACCTTCTATATAGAGAAGCAGTTTGTGATTAATGTAAAGTCTCTGATGCAATATGCATAAACTATGATGGTTAAAGGTAGACCTTGCAAATATAAAGAACAGCACTCTGGTTTCATGTGGCCCTGGGGTACTCAATCGGCTCATGTAACTTCAGCACTTTCAGGTTTAGTTAGAGATGCCACCTTTTCAAATGAGACATTTTTTATGCAAGCATGACTTTGTAAAACACCATACCAACAACCAGTGCAAAAGACCAGATTAATTTTTTTAAACATCTTTATTAAACATGACATTTTTAAAAAGTAACATAAGTACATATTCAAGAGAAAAGAAAACAAACACGATTTCATTTCTTTTATTATTTTCATGCAGTAGGCATACATGTATTTTTTTAACAAGTTTTGTTTGATCCAACATTACATAAGCTCTTCATTTCCTGCCATCCCTTAAATTTTATACCTCATCCTAAACATTGTTATGCAAGTATTGTTCCCAGAAATTCCATTTATTTCTATGTAATTTGCTTCTTCCCTTTTCTAAAGATATCACATTGGCTTTATAATATTCAGCACTTCAGAGTAAGTATTATTATTTTTTTTTACCCAACATAAACCTCACTATTTTAGAATTTAACTTGTTTCTGTTGTTTCATCTAATATTATGGTGTTTCAAATACAAAATAAGCCATTTACAAAACCGTTAGATGAAACGTAGGAAATATTTTTTTGTCCTAAAATTGCAAAACATTTGTCATTTATTGTGTTTTTATCCAGGACTCAGCTGCTCAGATAAGGACTGTACTGCATAAAGAGAGTCAGGTGAATATCCTCATACTTGACGCTAGGTAAGGTATTAAAATTGACTTCCTTCAGACAGATGTATAGCCGACATCAACAAGCAAAATCTGAAGGCAATTAAAGATGCCAAAGTGAAATTTGATGTAGATGGATTAAAACAGGAAATGGTGAAAACTGGAAGGCCTAAAAAATCCAAAACAAACTATAATTTAGCACAAAATCTCAAGGCTAAAATCCTAAAATACTAAATTCCTAGATCACAGCATCCTACAAAATGTCGAATTTAAGTCCAACTCCTCAGCTGTGTAAAATGCAGTATGTATAGCAATATATATTTAAGAGCATAAGTCATAACCTACACTTGCTTAATTATTTTCAGTCTGAGCTCATATGATCTCAGACTTTAATGCAGTACTGGCTAAGCAGTGATGCAGGAGCTGCAAAGAGATGGACAGATTGCATGACTGAAGACCTGTGACAGTCAGGCATGACTGTTAAAGAAAGTAGAAGAGTCACATTGGATTGAAAGAGGCAGTGATGGTTGACACAACATCCCAATCCCATGCAAAATTGGAAAAAGAGGGTTGATGATGTTGATGACAGAAGTCGCAGATAGGTTTCCCTCCTGCATTGATATTGATATCAAGGCTTGTAATAATAACACTAATAATACAGTGGCAGCTCTAGATGCCAGTGCCTTAATATTTAAATATTCAGTAGTGCTAACTTCAAGATATTGTGCTTTAGGTATTTTTATTTTCAAGAATTTGGTCTCAGGATAATGGGCTTCAGTGACATTTCCTGGGAGATTATGTAGCACTGCTTTCAAAATAAATATATTAGTTAATTAGTAATGCATAGAAAGCCTAGCAAAACATACTATGGACTTCACTAATGTATTTTAAACCCTATGACCAATAAAAAGACTGCACTGGAATTTGTTGCATATTTTAATTATGTACTAACTATAACATGGTACCACCAGATTTACTTCTTATCCTAGATTACTTAATTAGACAGCTTATCAGCCATGTGGCATGGTGTAAGTTGCCATACCCAGGAAATAAAAAGCAAAACTCTACTGTCATGAAGAACATTGTAATCTGCTCATACCAAAACCACTTTGCTTTAGGAAGCAACTAGTGAAACTGACTTTGTGGCTGTAGTTCTTGTTATCCTCTTTTATGATAAAGCTTGTCCACAGGCCACATATACTATAATAAGGAGAACATGTACATACCCTGCATTAATGGGTATATTACAATATTAAAAATGACACCAAAATAACATTCATTTATTAAAAGTGGCTGCTCACAATGCTTTTAATCTAATCACTAGCTCAGAGAAGTATGCATGCTTTCCAGAAGCCCACTCTGCTTTACAAGAAGTGCAATGCTGTAGGATTTCTGATACTGGATCCTATGAACATAAAGAGCAGCACTTTTTTTTTTTGATACAGGGTATTATGAGTTCACATGACTTAGTTATCTCTTTTAGCTATTACACTTTCATTGACAACACTTGCTAGGTATAGTTGCCAATAATTAAAATGTGAACATTTTACACACTGTGAGACATGAGATGTTGGCCAGCATGTTTTAACCCAGTCATAATTGCAGGAGGCCAATAATTCAAATGCTCATATAAAATTTCCTTTCTCAGTCCTTCTTTTGTGCAGAAGCCTACCTACTCTAGTAGTCTCAGGGGCAAGATTCACAAATAGCTAATTTCTGAGTAGCTATCATGTGCGCATTGTGCGCCTTCTTTTATATTCATTAAATCCCTCTACATGTCTTGCAGAGGTGTCAAACAAAGGTAAACAGCACAGTATGCTAATGAAAGCATAAGCAGCTACATTACATGCTAATTAACCAATAGAAGATGGTGGAGCCATTCGGGAAACTACAAAACAACCATGTAAAGATTGTGTAGCCCTTTGCTTGAACATCAAAACCTACTGGAATATAGTCACCATCACATTTAGAAAAAAAAGCAACGTTAGGGCTGCTGCTGCTGCTGTCTTGCATGTGTATGTGCCACAGGCTCCAATCTATGCTGCTAATCATGCTGAAAGACCTCGTCCAAGGAGAAGAAGTGTGTGCAGACCCTGTTTAACATATCATGGACTGCATGATATTGAAATAGTAAAGCAATACAGGGTTGCTAATGAAACACTACAGGAAGTCTGCAACCTCTGCCACCCCCACCCCTGACCCATGGGAAATTGAGGACAACCTATACCAGTGGAAACTAAGGTATATGTAGAATTAAGGATATTAGTACAGTCCAGAGACCCACAGGAGATATACTAGAGGTGTCACAAGACTCACCCTCCAGAATATTTAACTAATATCTTAATGCTATGCTACAACATGCAAGTTAGTACATCTATTTTACACTCCCACCTGAGGTCTTGGGGACCTCAAAGCCCCAGTTGGTGAACATGGAAGGCATATATCAGTGGAAAGGGGTGCCACTCAGACTACTGCCAGGTTGTCTGTAATATCCAAGGGCTCATCCTCAATAGCTGTGCAAGCAATGCAGTCAGTTACCATGACTCAAATATATGGCACACTTCACAGCTGTACACAGGGTCTGCTAGGGGTGATGTTCGACAAGGCCATCTCCTGGTTGATGCAGGTAATACACCAAAATTGTGGATCATGACACCCATCAAAAATGCAAACACACCAAAAACAGGAAGGATACAATGCCCATGCTCAAAATTTAGAAAACTTATAGAGTATGTGTTTGGTATACTGAAGTCATGATTACACTTTCTAGACACTTCTGGCACCTGTGCAGACATTCTCACAGTCTGTCATGTTGCACAATTTTATCTTGAGGAAACACCTGCAACAGGGACAGCAAGGGCCAGGACCACACATTCATGGACCACAGGTAGGGTCAGCACCTGCAGCACATACAGACAAGGATTCTGCGGGAGAACCTGCAGCTGCAGAGGTAACTGGCAGACACAGCTGTGCACAATATGCCCTTGCTCTGGCTAAGAGGCAAAGGTTAGCATACACACTCATTACCTAAGATTCAAAGGTTAGCTCTCACACTCAGCAACTAAGAAGCAAATGATAGCACACACACTCACCAGTGAAGGAATACACATAACCTAAGCACATACAAATATTAAAAGTGATGCCATCAGATGTCCACAGACATTACTTACCCATTAATGTCTGTGTACGGATAGCTTCAGACATAGGTAGCCTCAAAGCACATCATGCATAACTGCAGTAATGTTAAAGTAAGTGTGGAACCTGTATTACATGAACAATGTGTAAAGAAGATAAACTACCTGCATACTGTTAGTCTTGTACCTATACACTCTGTGTATCAGACATATATGCAACCATAAGTAAAACCCAAATGATCGAAGCCCATGGCACAGTCATCTTCATTCTCACAGGGTAGGGGGTGCAGTAGGCCAAGAGTGACACCATAGTCATGAATGTGTGTAAGTAAGAAACACAGTACATTCATTAAAGTATGACATATCTCAGGGGCACTTACTGAAGATATATCCCAATCAATGTTATTTTTTTTACCTTGTATGTAAGAGGTTTGGTATAGGCAGTGTTTTGTGAAATGTGTGTGCACCTGCATGAACACAGCCAAGCTCTGTGCTAGTACTATGTCCTGCTATATTGCACTGCCACTTTCATGTCTCCAGTTCAAAGTGGGGATGCTACATGAATGTGAGTGATGTCTGCTGGACAAGCTTTCCTCACAAACATGCCCAGGACTAAGACCCCATGGCCTACCATTTGTGGGTGTGGACATCTCACTCACTGCTGGAGCAGTGGAAGTGTTGTCAGTATGGGAGGGGGATCTGGCATGGCCACATCAGCAAAGACCAGAGGATATTGTGGCTCTATGGACACATGGATCCTGGCCCTCTACTAGCAGATGTACCATCACAGGCACTGCCTGATACATTGTGTCACTCATTGTATCCAGTGATTCACTGACATGATTTAGGCAGTAATGCAATAGCAATTGAGAAAACAATACTGTAAAGTAATCATATTAAGTTGGACAGCAGAGCAAAACTGACATATGTACAGTATACCAGCAGTGAATAATTGTATTAATTACAAAATTCCTTTTTCTATTGCATATTGAAATTTTTCATTAAAAATATGAACATGTAAGCAGTTTTTGTAGAGGGCAAACATAATTTTTGAAATAGTGAAGTGATTTGAGAACAATCTCCTCCAAGTAAATGGCAGCAATGCTGTGTCTGTATCTAATCAGTCTTCCCTCCTTCCACTTCCATATCTACACCATTACCTTTCCATTATGTGGATTCAGCCCTCTGAGCAATACAAAGATACAAATGAGGTGTGAAATAATTAACATTCCTGAATATAAAAAAAAATCACTTGGTAAAGTGGAAGCAAGGATGGTATAGGCAGCTACATGATTGCATATACATGCCCTAGTACTGCAGGGAGGAACAATGGCAATTGTTAACTTCTAATTGTTTGCAAATGTTACTGATTGCACTGACTATAACAACAACAAGCAATACTGAAGTGACGGCTTACCCTGAAGTGTTTGTATCATGAAGAGTAGACTTACAATAAAAAGTGCAAGCAACTTGAGAGCTATTAGAACAACCTTAACAATACTGATATCCTTGAACTAAGAGCATACTGTCCATCCTCTACCTAAAATCTGTCTGAAATGCTGATCAGCTATATTACACATTGAAACAAATATAAAAAGTAATGTCCATGACACTGCATTTCTGCAGTTAAGCTGAGAGTTGGGGAATATGCTCAGGGAATAAAGAGAAGATACAGCTAGCAGTGGTGGCAACCTGACATAAAAATGATGTTGGCTATTATTAGCCTAAAGTATTTGTCAATATTGCATTGCTCGGCATATTCAAGCAAATGAGAAAGGAACAATTTCTGGTCCTGTGTTGGTGGCAAAGAGGTATACAAAACACAAACTCTGTAAAGGCTTGCAGCCGAGGCACTAGGAGAGGAGAGACAACTAAAAGGTTTTTATTAAATTCTTATTTTGGAAAGTAGAGCTGTTTTCACTGGTCTTTTGTGTGGTTTCAGAAAGAGTGTGTGTTGTTATTGCTCTGTGTTGAGGGTTCATTTCTGGACAGAGTGCTGTCTGACAGAGTTAATGCATATTTTTGAGTATATGATCAGGCTGTTATGCACACAAACTTAGGAAACTTTGCAATCCTGCCTTTTCATTATTATACCCCAATATGTATTAACAGAGGTGATATTTTTTTTCTTTTTTGTTGTTGTTTTGCTCCTTATTTGCATGGGTTTTAGCAAAGTGCACTGAAGACATGCAGCATTTCACAGCAGTGAATGTGAGTCCACTGTCCAAGGTACAAACTGGGAAATTTGATTTGCCATGCCATCATTAGCACATTTTAGAGTGTTACATGTGTGCTTTGCAACAACACTCTAAACAGCAGTAAGAGAAGAAATCATACATTTATTCTCAGTATCAGTGTAGTACAAGGGTTAAAAGAAATGATTTTAAAGAAACAGGAAAGAAGATCCAAGGAAAGAATCCAGCTTGAAACCCCATGCTGCTTGGGATGTTAGCAGCAAAATTGAAAATGCAGGCTGTGTTTTGCTGTGTGTAATATAAATTGTTATATATGTTTTTTTTTGCCTGTGTAATTTCAGCACTGCTTAGCAGAGTACAAACAGGGCTCAGAAGTGAATGGAAGAGTGAACAATTTCATTCTGTCATCTCCAATAGTGTAAACAGTTTTGGCAACAATGAACTGTGTTTCTAATGTGTGGGTGATGTGCACATTCTGTATACCTGTTTCTGTGGTAGAAGCTGTAAATTCAGTGCCTTTGGTCCCTTAACAGAGTTTCTTTGGGGTTCAAATCCAGACAGTTGTAAAGTGAATGCAGAAAGTATTACACAAGATGTATAATTTACTTTCATCAGAACATTATATACTTGTGCAGATGATCATCACTGAGTGTTGCATGGTCAAGTTTACCTGCTTAACGAAAAAAGTGAAAATTTTATTTGGACAGCCTTCTGTAGTGAAATATGGTCAGCAGCAATGTGTGGATGTCAGCACTCTGGACAGTACTGAGTGGAGAATATTCATATGCTGTGTAAACCTCTGTGAGGCACAAGATGTAAGTGCATTGACTTTAGAGATAGACCACGGGTGATCCAGGGTTCAAATCCATATAACACTTATTTTTACAAAAAGTGTCAGAATGCAATTTCTAACAGCACTTTGATTAGAATACACATGGCTACCATAATTATGTTTATTTCAGGAAATGTGTCATTACTGCTTTGATAGATAAATGTTTCTAAGTAGCATATCTCATAAGTGATTTACTTATATAACACAGTTGAATGTGTGTGAAGTTGCTTAAGCAAGATAATTACGATAATGAATTAACAAGGCACTTATATATCTATGATGGGAAGAATACTTAAGTTAAAATCGTCTTCTCTCCTCATATAGACCAAATCTGTTTTTAGAACAGTATGTGTAGTAAAGTATGTACGTGACATAGCCCAACCTATGTTTATCAGCTATTGAAAGTCTATTCATCTGGCATACATTCACAAGCAGTAATAGTAACTCTTTCATGAGAAGGCATTTAAAAAGACTTTCTAAAGTTATACACATACAGGCCTATCCAATGTATATCTCCATTCATACTGAGTGCAGTTTATCATTAATCAACATTGTTGAAAGGGAATTCTCCTATAGCACTGACAAACAATCCCCTTGACTGAGATTTATGCATTATTTTTTTTTTCTTTAGGTGTGATTTCTACATTGGTCAACTAACTTTTCACAGTGTGCAATTCCAAAAAGGTATGTGACAAGTCATCCTATTTAACCTCCAAAACACTAAGGATATCAATCAAAACCATTAAGCCTGTCAGTTCTGACCATCTGAAAAAGTATGAAATGGTCGAGCCTCACACATGGAAAATCTCACTGCCATGTTTCATACCTTCATTGCCATTTGATAAAATACCTTCCTCTTTGTTTGCAAATTCCTCTATGCTTTGCATTCTGCAAATGTAGTTGGCATTGTTGTGCATGTTTGCACTGTTAAAAGCAAGATTGGAATTTGGTGCCAATTTATACTTAGAGTTGCTGTTTGACTTCTGCAGGCATGGCTAATGTGGTAGATGACAGTGCTAAATTTAGAGCACAGAGATGGGATGTTGAGGAGTCCAGGAGTTTTGCACCACTGCCTGTGAAGTGCCATAGGCTGCTGCAGGTGGACTATACTGGGTATCAGTATAAGACTGAGGTTTGTAACAGATTAGTCAAGACTGTCTCCAGTGCAGCTGGCATCCCACGCCCTGAAAATAATTGTTGACCTGAAACTGAGCAAGAAGGACCTCTTTAGCTGATGGGAAAAGGATTTTAGAACTGGTGACGTACTTATGTAAGCATACTGACCCAACTGTATTAAATTGTCTAGAATATAGTACTAAGCCAAAACTATTTGTGATGTGAAGTACTACTAATTGTTGTGATGCACGGAATCCCCAATAAGTGCTTGCTCACCTTTGATAGAACAATAGCAGGAATGCACTCCGTTCGTTAAAAACAGCTATTGTTGTACAACAATTTGGCACTAAGTGAATTAGTTGGAGGTTTTTCAACAATTGTTCATGTATATGAACTTGCATTTGGGCACAACGCCTATTTGTTTGGATGTATCTATCATCGTTGTTCTGTCATGGGCAATAAATAGCTGTTTTTAGCGAATGGAGTGCATTCCTGCTATTGTTCTATCAAAGGTGAGCGAGCACTTATTGGGGATTCCGTGCATCACAACAACTAAGCCAAGACTGCTATTCAATATGCTTTCATGTCTCTTCTTCTCTTCCACTGTGTTATACAGCTGCTGAAGATATTGCAGTGAAACATGAGGTACACCAAGAGAGATTAACTCACCTTAGAGAGGCACAGAATATGTATGCATCTTGTCTTACTGTCAGCATAATAACTATTGTAATTCTATGCAGCATGGCAATATTCTAATAAATAATTGTATTTATGATATCACAACAGTGAAATTCATTAATGGTACAACACATTAAGACCCTCCCATTATACCTGAATGTGTCAAAATGTATAGTCTGGATAATCATAACTGTTTATTTTCTGAAATGTTATAGTCATGTGATGTGCCATGCAACTTATTTTCTTTCTTTTTTTTTCTTGTCTCACCCCACCCCTTCTCTCTCAATTTCTTTCTCTAAAATGTTCTGTTGACATACATTTCTGCTTAAAAAACTGGCATACCTCACAAAGCAGTAGAACTACCATTGCAGATTGGCCTGCTATCCCTATATAGGTTGTAGCACTGATGCCCAGCACTTCAGTGAGGTCTGATAGTGAGCAACTGTACTATGTGATGCTAACTGTCATTGCAGATGTTATTGCAAAATGCGGGGAGTGTTTGCCTTGCACTGGATTTTATACCCAGTTAACTTGTGATTTCTTTTGAAGCGTGTCTTGCATGTAGTAGGTATAACAAATAATTTCAGTAGGTATTACAAACACAATTTGGCCAGGCAACATACTTAAAATAGTCATTCCTAGGTATTCTTAAAGTCATGATAAAAAGTTACTATAATAAGTGCATTCTGAAATGATTTGTAAAACGATCGGCTTCTTGGAGTCAGACACTGCTCCAACTCTAATTTTTCATTTAGTTCAGAGACTTTACACCTTGTGCCACAGAAAAAGCTAGGCTGAGAGGTGGATTTTGTCTAAGTGCTGTCCAGATTGCTGACAGCAGCTTATCACTGCTAACCCTGTTTGTGCTTTAGAAGGAAAACCAAATTAAAGTCTCTCACTTTTTCCTTCAGCAGAAAACACTGTTTGCTCACAGCCTAACATCATGCAAATGGGGAAGGAAGGTAGAACATTTAATTTTTGAACTGAGCTTTGGAGCTAAGGAAATAATACAACATGAGGAGGAGCACTGAACACCACTAATCACTTCACAGTCCCATGTTAACATATCAAAGTACAATTTGCCAATATCCACTTAAAAATGTTTCTAAGCGCTGTCCTTAAGGAAGAGATTTGGAACAAAAATAAGTATTGCTACTGGGTTATCTTATGTCATTAAATGGAAATTCACAGCACAACAGCACAATGATACATCAGATGAATAGCCTGCTCCACAGGACAACCAACAGGAGAAGCATAAAATGGAGCAGAATAAAATGATGGCCAGCAGTTATAAAAGCAAAACATCTTTAATGGAATCCAGACATAAGCGCTTTCACAGTTACAATGACTGCTTCTTCAGACGATACTATTAGTCAAAAACCTTCATCCCTTAAATACAAGTGCTTAACATTCAAATGCACTACCTTCCTGATTGCTTGTAGCACATTTAAAGGAACACCATCACTGCTACTGCAAAAGCAGCTAGTACTAAATGCATTTACTAAAATTAGTTACATTCAAGGCTGTATAATAAAATATGTAGCTATAACCACATTACATATTTAGTATATATATATATATATATATATATATATATATATATATATATATATAATATACAAATTACATATAAACAACCTATAAAAATAAAAAAAATACATTTTATTTTGTAAAAAACATGTGTTACCCTGCTACCCCACCAATATACACACATTGTTTAACATCCTATTAAAACTGTGTTATCTATGCAGAGGTCTAGCTTTCAGTATTAGTTTGATGGGGACGTTATCATTCATACCACTGCCACTATCTGGTCTTAATGTAATAATCCAGTGAGTTTAGTTTCTGTCTTATTTTTAACATCTCCACATCTCCCATCCAGTCTGTGTTTTTTCCATGACTAGGAAGTGAAATTTGTGTGTGTCCCCTTTGTGAGTGACATGTTTAGCTAAGGCATTAGTGGTGGTTCTGGTATTGATATTATATATATATATATATATATATATATATATATATATATATATATATATATATATATATATATATATATATATATATATGTTCCCTTATCCTATCACATAGTCTCTGATCAGTTTTGCCACATAGTATGCACCGCAGCTTATGCAGTAGGCTAAATAGATCACGATTATCTTATATCATTTCATGGAAATTGTTTAATGCACTTATGTGAAATGCAGAGAACTGCATGGTTGACTGACCTCTTCAGTCTGGACTACTGGGTCTGTACTGCAGAGATGACACTTACAAATGATATACAACCACATACCACATTAAAACACATAAATCATCATTGTATATCCCTCCTGTATTGGAATTTAAGTATTGCTTGTCATTAAGAGTCCACATTGCCCTTGCATGAGCATATACCATTGCAAATATTAGTACCATTCATTAAAGTTTAAATACCATCATCATAACCTGATGATCCATGGATGATACAGTGTCCATCCTGTGTTTCACAAGTGTGTGTGTGTCTCATATATACTAGACAAGTAGGTAAATGTCACTCTCAGTTCTGCAGTATACATTAATGACACCATAGCTGACACAGGTCAGCAGTATTCATGTATTGTTGATCCTAATATTGCACTTACACCGTCATATCCACAAATATGGATTTGCACAAAATATTCAACATCACAATATCTTCTCTGACACAAAATGAGAAGCTAATCCTATGTACACTGCACTGACACAGTGAAAAAGTCAGCCTTCTGTAGTAATATTTGTGTTAAATACTGTGACCTCTAGATTGCATAGCTTGATAGTTAGGGGGTTCTAATCTCACAGCAATCAACTTGTGTGTGCGTATGAATGGAGCTTTGTACATATGACCTTATGTACTGATGGCATCAGCCTAGAAATAATTTTACACTGCAGGGTGAGTGCACATCAGTGTCAAATCCTTCTCCCAATATCATCTTCCCTGCAAATAAGCGCTGATGTCATCCACTATAAAGTGCACTCAAACACTTTAAATGTCAGACTTCTGCATTGGCACTTGTATCAATTAGTGTGTCCTCTAGAGTGCATAGGCAAGGGGTTCTAATCTCACAGCAGTCAACTTGTATATGTATGGGGTTGTGTAAATATGACCTTAAGTCCTTATGGTCTTAAAAAAGAAGTAGCTTGAAATTAATTTTACACTGCAGGGTGGATCCAGATCAGTATCAGACCCTTCTCCCAACATCACATTCTCTGCAAAACCACACTGATGTCATCCTCTATAAAGTGTAGTTTCATACTATAAAAGTCAGACTTCTGCAGTGGTGCTTGCATTAAGTACTGTGTTCTCTAGATTGAGTAGCTAGAAAAGTAGGGGGTTCTAATCTCATGACAGACAACGTGTGTGTGTGTGTGTGTGTGTGTGTGTGTGTGTGTGTGTGTGTGTGTGTGTGTGTGTGGAGTTGTGTAAATATGATGTTAACTACTGCTGACCTCAATAAAGTAGTAGCTTGCAGTAAAGTGTACACTGCAGGGTATGTACACATCAATGTCAGACCCTTCTCCCAACATAATCTTCTCAGCAACACAATGCCGATTTCATCCTCTATAAATTGCACTCTCACATTATTGAATATAGACTTGTACGGTGGCACTTACATTAAGTACTGTGTCCTCTTGACTGTTTAGCTAGCTAGGTAGGGGTCTTCATTTTACAGCAATCAATTTGTGTGTGTGTGATTGGGAGGGTGGCCTAATGGTTAAGGTGTTTGCCTTACAAACACAAGGTGCAGGGTTTGAGTCTCACAAGGGATAATTGGCTAGGCTTACAATGGCTTGCAAGGGCAGCTGGCCTAATACTAACCTATGAACCTATGATGGTGGGGTCATTTCATCAGTGAAGGATTAATTCAACAAGTGTGCTCATTTGACTCCCACGTGTGAGAAACATTTATATGGTCAGTGTAATCAGAGTGTGTACATTCATTTAAGAGCCATTCCAGTCAGTGGGCATGTGCATATAAGTACTTAGCACATTCAGGCAAGAGCACCATTTTGTAGTGAGCAGCCGAGGTCTAAGCATGCACGTGTGTACCAGTCAGTCAGTTAGTTAATTCATTTAAGTTTTATGTTATTGTTCTCCATTGTGATATGTTTGTGTGTAACAAACTATTTAAATGAACACCCAGCCTCATTGTCTTTACTGAATATACACAAGACGAGACACGTGGTGTCAGAAGTGGGATCCAGAGTAAAACATGTTTTTCAAGACCATAAGGCAGGTGGTTACAGTTGGAGGAATATACAGGAGTGGATCATCCCTGCTCAAACGACTCATAAACAGGTCAGAAAGACAAATCCAGATACTAAAACTCATTTAAATGATGTTTTTTATTCAACACATATAAAATAGAGTATTAAAACCATTCAAAATGACTTTCTTATTAAACAAAATGTTCGAAATTATGATATATTGATAAAAATACTCAAAATGTTTACAAAAAAGCTTGAGATATCTTCCAAATTGCATAAAACATATAAAAAAGAGAACACAACCATATTTTTTAACTATGTGCTTCTTTTCCATAATAACTAAAGTTATCCGAGATATCTGAAGTGTGCAAAGTGTTCATAAGTTTGTGTAGTATTACAATGCAGTTATTTCACAGAAAGCAGTCATTTCAATGTGTTTATGATACAGCTGAATATTTTTTGAGTATCTGGTGTGTGTTTATACATTATTGCAAGTGCATTTTGTTGGCATGGCAGAAGGATTTTGTAGACCTACCCCACTTGTACTTGATAATAATGTTGCTGAAAACTGGATAGTGTTTAAGCAAGTGTACACTATTTTCACACAAGCTATTTTTTCTGATAAAGATGCATGTACAAAGGCATTTATTCTCTTGACTTTCTGATCGGTAGACCCCAGTGGACATGCACTGGAAACAACATCTCTCGATGCATAGTCCTGAATACTGGTGCTCCCCAAGTTTGTGTGCTCAGCCTCTTGCTCTTCACCATCCTCACCAGTGATTGTACTGCAAAACATAAGTCAAATAATATTATAAACTTTCCTGATGATACCACAGTCATGGATCTCATTAGTGGTGGGAATGAACATAACTACAGGGATGAGGTGAATACTTTGATTGCCTGGTGTGACAAGAACAATCTGGACCTGAATGTCAATAAAACCAAAGAAATGATTATGGACTTCAGGAGAAAGGTGACAGTTCACCAACCACTCACTATCAAATGGGAAGTAGTAGAGAAAGTCAAAACAACCAAGTTCCTGGGCCTTCACATCTCTGATGACCTCTCCTGGGCTGCAAATACCAACCGTATAGTCAAGAAGGCTCAACAGAGGCTTTACCTCCTGAGAAAGCTCAAAAAGGCCAGGCACCCTTTGCCTGCTCTTACCACTTTTTACAGGGTAGCTGTCAACAGCATCCTCACTAGCAACTTCATAGCATGGTTCAGCAGCTGCACAGTTGCTGAGAAGATGAAACTACAGAGGGTGGTGAGGGTGGCTGAAACAATCTTGGGCACAAACCTCTCGTCTATTCAGGAGCTTTTTTTTACAAGAGCAAGAAAGAAGACATATAAAATACTTGCAGATTTGACCCATTCGGCCCACAACTGGTTCTCACAACATGTGCCTGGAAGGAGGTACTGCAGCTACTTCTGTAGGACTACCAGATTCAGGAACAGTTTGTATCCTACAGCTGTGAGACTTATTAATACGGACATCAACCATAATACCTGATACACTGAAGCCTATTTTTTTCATTTAATCCTGCTGTTCTGAGCAATTACCACCAGCATTACTATTATGCAATATGATGGCCATAATGAGACATGTCTAAGGTTAACAAGTGCAATATGGTAACTAAACAGCTGCTATTCACTAATCTCTATTTATTCTTTATCTTAACAGTATAGGGCCTTGGTGGGGGGGATTTATTTATTATTTATCACTGGATAATGGGTATTGAATGTATTTATGTAATGTGAACAACCTCTGCATGTCTTATATGTTCTTATTTTCTTTCTTATGTTATTATTTGATACCGCTGCATCTATGTTATTTGCACTGCATTTCACTTGTTAGCTGACATTTGTAATTTCGTTTAGGCTGCACTTGTGTGGTCTAATCACAATTAAGTTCCTTTGAATCTTTGAATCTTATTTTGCTAAATTTAGCTGGTTCAAAAGCCACTGAAGGGGAGAGTTAATTTGTGTATGCCTCGGCTGTGTATACAGGGGAAGAGGAACTGCCATATTGTAGTACCAGCTGAAACCCAGGAAGACCCTGAGTGCCTAAAATTTACATTTAGAAAAATGTGTAACCCCCAAACAAATATTAGAATGGAAAGACACATATCTTACAAAAGAGATCAAAAGCCTGGTGACACGTTTGCAACATATATAACTGACTTGAGAAACAAGGCAAAAACATTCAGATTTGGTGATTTAAGAGATGATTTGATAAAAGACATGCTTGTGTGAGGTATTAAAGATGATGCACTGAGAAAGATTTTGGTCTGAGACAGTAATTTAACTTTGAATAAGGCCCCAGAGATTTGTCAGATATATGAGCTCACAGAAAAGCACACAAATATGCTTACAAATGAGAAATGCATACTTCCAGTGTCTTCCAGTGCTAATGTTGATAGTATGCAGCATGTGCTTAAAAGATACAGGCCTGATACAAACCTAAGGGTGTGGCAGCTTCAGTGAAAACCATAGCCTTTCTAGCAAATTCCAGGGCAGCTCCAGTAAAATCCAGAGCATGTTCAGTAAAGCAGAGGGGTAAGTCAGCAAAATCAAAGAATGTTCCCTCACCTAGCCTCATAGTCAACTGTTGTAATCGTGGAGTTAATCATGAACCTAAAAGAGAAAAGTGCTTAGCTTTTGGTCAGCAGTGCAACACATGTAAAAAGTGAACTCATTTCAAAGGACTTTGTAAATCAAATGAGACTAATTATTTTATTAAAGAGAGCATTAAAATAGGCAAGTTGATTAACTAGAAAGCTGAGACCCTACTTTTTATGTTGATGGTGTGTCAGTTCTTGGTGAAGCAGTCAATGCAGTAGATTTATGGGCAAAGAATTAAGTATTTTGTACTGTTCTGATTAATGCGAGACCTGTAGAACTCAAAGATGATACTGGTTCAAAGTGTAATGTTATGTCAGCAGAAATTTTTCCCAAAGTAAGTGCTGGTGAGAAGCTTGATCTGGCAAAATGTGTGAAGCTTGTTGCTCATGGTGGTAAAGAAATCCAGACCGAAAGCTAAGTACAGCTATGACTTGCAATTTTACATGGTCAAAAGGCACTTACAGTCATTGTTAGGCCTCAGAGATAGTTTGAAAATGGGACTGCTTTAATTTAACTTTATCCAGATCACACAGAGAAAATGCTGAACAGCATGAGAATGATAAACCTAATTTTGAAGTCATGCACGTGAGAAATTATTCTTCCACACATCTTCATGAGCTTATAACTCACTCAGCTTCAGATGGTTTACCATCAAAATGTTAAAATTTGGTTCAGAGAATGTGGAAAGTCGAACATTAGTTAGTCGACTTTCCATGTTGCTGAACGCTAGGAGATCGAGATTACATATCAGCGAATGCAAGTGTGCATTCAATGATAGTAACTATGCTGTGAATAGAGTTGTGGTACAGTGCAGAAATGGAAATGTATACCTTTCCTCACTGTAGTGGAATCGTGGAATTAGAATATTTAATATGCAGGGGGTGTGGGGGCACAGCCCCACACAGAGGGGTGCAGGTGTGCTTGCCCTCCTGCTAAAACATGCTTGACAGTGTAGGTGTTTCATTTACATTTGCACCTACTCTGCCATCACGGCTGATTTTTGATATTAATGTCAAATCTGTTAAATTCGATCAACATATTTGACATTATAAGCTAATTAGTATGCCAGAAGTGTTACGTCATTTTCATTGTATCGAACGTTCAGTATTCTGAACATCGATATTTTAATAGTAAACCATTTCAGATTCAGTTCTCCAGAAGCTCAACCACTTTATCAGTCAAGGATGGCCATCAAAGCAATCTGCAGCAGTATTTTCCTTACCGAGACAACATTTTGATGGAAGATGGTATCATCATGAAAGGTCCAAAACTGAGTGTTCCAAAATCATTACAACAAGAGTATATCAAAATCTTGTATCGTGGCCACCCTGGAACTGATTGCACAAAAAGAAGGGTGAGAGGACTAGTATTTTGACCTTCTTTGTCAAGATACATTGAGAAAGAACTTTCAGCTTGTTCTGTTTGTAATAGTACTTGCTGCATCAACAAAAAGAACCACTTCAGCTAACCCAGATTCCTGAACTACCTTAATCAACAGTAGCTACAGACATTTTTGAATGGAATGGTCAACATTACTTGGGGCAGCCACGGTGGTGCAGTGGTTAGCATTGCCGCCTCACAGCAAGAGGTTCTCTGGTTCAATCCTCGGTTGTGGTGCCTTCTGTGCGGGGTCTGCATGTTCTCCCTGTGGTCGCGTGAGTTTCCTCTGGGTGCACCGGTTTCCTCCCACATCCCAAAGACATGCAGTAGGTGAATTGGACACTCTAACTTGGCCCTAGGTGTGAGTGTGTGCGTGTGTGTGCCTTCTGTGGAAGGTTGGGTGCCGGGTTGGCAACTCGACACCGTAAAACTCCACTGCCAATCATGAGTGGACAGATGATCTGCTGTGGCGACCCCTAACTGGGAAAAAGCTGAAAGAAGAAGAAGAAAAAGAAGAATGATCAACATTACTTGGTATTAGTAGACTCTTATTCAAATAGGTTCGAGATTGAGCTACTTCCTAATTCACATTCAATACTGTCATTACTAAGTTGAAGAGACATTTTTTCTGTCCATGGTAGTCTGCACAAAGTAATTTCTGACAATGGTGCACAGTTTACAAGTCAGCAGTTCAAGAGATTTGCTGAAACATGGGACTTTGTTCATGTTATGAGTAGTCCTAAATACCCACAGTCAAATGGCTTGGCAGAACGTGCAGTTCAAAGTGCAAAACAGCTGTTGGAAAAATCTGAACGTGACAATACTGATGTTTTTCTAAATCTCCTAAATCTCAGAAACATACCTCGTGACAATCTGCTTGATTCACCTGCCCAGAGATTAAAGTTGAGACAAACCAGAACCACACTGCCAATCAGTAAAAATGTGTTGGTTCCAAATGCTAAAAACAACAAAGCAGTAAAAGTTCAACTCCTAAAGAAGTGTTTGTCTCAACAGTCTTACTATGATAAAACCATCAAACCTCTGAATCTAACAGAAAGAGAAATAGTGAGGATGCAGACAGCAAAAGGATTTGACAGAATAGGATTTGTGAAACATTTGTGTGAAGAACCAATATTGTACATTATTGAGTCACAAGGCATATAATTTAGGAGGAATTGGAAACATTTACTGCAGTGTCTGAGCCAGTATTCCAACATTTTGCTTGTAACAAACACTCTGATTCTAAGAGTGATTTGTCCAGTGTTCCTGTTCCAGAGGATATGTCATTGTCTGTTCCTGTTCCTGAAAGTATCCCCAAACGTTTTCAAGAAGAACATTCCCCAGTGACTGTCCCTGTTGCTAAACCCAGTTCTAGTTATTACATTATGAGGTCAGGTCATATCTCAAGGCCTACTCTCAAATACAGAGCAACCTGGACATGATTGCTATTGGTATATATTTGTATAATTTTCATGGTCATATGATTGCCATTGTTTATTTGCATGACCACCTAATCAAAGACAGAGACTGTAGATCAGAGTGTGTATGTTCCTTTAAGAACCATTCCTGTCAGTGGGCACATGCGTATAATACTGAGCATATGCAAGCAAGAGTGCAATTTTGTAGTGAGCAGCTGAGGTATAAGCATGCATGTGTCTTCTAGTTAGTCAGTTAGTCAGTTAGTTAGTTTATTTAAGTTTAATGTTACTGTTCTCCATCCTGATATGTCTGTGTGTAATAAACTACTTAAATGAACACCCAGCCTCATTGTCTTACTGAATACACACAAGACTAGCGACAGTCAGACCAGTCCCATATCCCCATTTTCACTCTGTCCACAAATGCATACTGTCTGTAAACTGATGAGGTCATTGTTTCAGTAATGCACTCTCACATCACTAATGTCTTGTGGCACGTTCATATAATACACTTGTGTGTAGATTCTGTCAGCCAGTAGGAAAGAAATTTGAATACAGCAGTGAGACTCTGCTGATTGTGTGTGTGAATATAGAACATTCATTGATCCCAATATGTTGTTGATTTTCTCAACGCTTAGGCAAGTGTACCAAAACAGCATTGAGTAACTGTAACCATTTGTGTCCTTAACTGCTCTGCATTAAAGACCCTACCCCCATCATACTTTGCACATATAGAGTGGCGGGGACTCCCTCATCAATTTTAGATTATAAAAAATATGGGGAAATACAATACAGCTGATTGAATGATTTCACTCAGAGTTCAACCAAGAGCTGTGATAACTGTTCCACTGTTCTGAATGTGATTAATAGCCATTTTGTTATTTGGACGAGTTGTATAGCTTGAGGTACAATTCTAGCCTAGGGTTTAATTTTGTGTGAATTTACTGATGTCACACAACAATCATTATATTACATCAGTCTTATCCCTTGATATGTTGCACAAACACATGCGAATGTGGCTTTAGATTTCATGGTAGTAGACATTTGTTCTGCCAGTGACATTTGTTCTGCCAGTGCTACTTTGGCACATGCTTTGAGTACTGTGGCGTACATGACTGCACTCCAGTTCTTGGGTGATTTGTGTACAGACATACAGAGAAACCTTCTTTGACCATGGAACATTGATATAGGACTGGTCACATCTGTGTGGGTCCGCTTCTAAATCTTGAAAGCTCGTAATCTTGAATTCAAAATACTGAAGCCAAAATCTTATCATAATACTGAAAAAACTACAGGAGAGTAACACTTACTATATGCCACTAAAAGTACATAGGGAAACAAATAAAAGACAGAGCATATTAGTTTACTCATACTATTAGCTGCACCCCCTACACCCCCTGCTATTTAAATATATCAACTCCAAGATCGCACTTTACTACACTAAGATGAGTTATGTTGTGGTATAGCAATTTAAAAGGGGACACGACTATGGTTACAACAGGCACTCATGAAGCACATAATGGTATGTTTACCATTTTATTCTGTGGAGTGCAGTCTTGGAGTTGATATATTTAAGTAGCGGGGGTGCAGGGGAGCTTGCCCCCCTGCTAATAGTTGAAGAGTAATATGTTTTCTTATTTGTAAGTGTTGGTGTACTCTGTTTTTTCAATATTCTGAAATTCAGTATTTTGAGTTTTCAGTATTTTGAACTTTCAAGATTTTGGCTTCAGTATTTTGAATTTCAAGATTATGAGCTTTCAAGATATAGAAGCGGACCCCTATGTGCACACATAAGCATACTCAATTAATTTTCATCAGTCTGACATGCTGATATGGTATTCATTATTAGGGATCCTTTCTTAATTCACATACTCATTTCATTTGTTTGTGGCAATACCCACTGCTTCCTCCTGTGGCAGATGCTGACAATGCACCTGTATTACATATGTCACACTCTGGTTCCACATTTGTAACAGCACACACACACACACATATAGGATATATAACTATTAAAGTAGCAAAGTACATAATTCCCTTAAAGGGTGATCCCCCTCATACATATGTTAGGCCTATTTCTGTGCTGTACACAGTTAACACACAAGCCAGTTTTAATAATGATGGGATGGGTTTAATTCTTGCAAAAAAAGGTTGCAGCTTCTGGGCCATTACTATTTTCCAGCATGTTATACTGACAGAATGCATCTGTGTAAATATTTATTTATTTATTTATTTATTTATTGACATTTGTTAACCAGGTTGGTCCAACTGGGCTTGTGGTCCATTTTCAGTGGAGACCCAAGAAGAAAAGCTCCAGTTACAAACAATGTGCAGTGCATAAAAAAATCTACAGTGTATAAAAAAATTCACAATCAAAGAATTACAGATATCTGAAAATACAAATCTAACATACAAAGTAGCAAGCATGCACAAAGTGATGCACACAGAGCATTATTTACAAAGAAAAATGAAGATTCATATAAGATTTTAATTCATTCAGTATTGTTAATTGTGTTTAGCAGGTAACTGCATTGAATGTTACTAGGTGAACTGGGGGAGATTATTTTAGATACATATACAAGGGTATGGTGGGTTACGTTGGGTCATGACAGGGGCAAGTTTTGGTGTTAAGTAGATGAAGTTTAAATTCTTTTTTAAAGTGTGATGGGTGGGTAATGAAACGTATGTATAAGGGAAGTTTGTTCCAAAATTGGACTACAGAGCATTTATACAGAAGTTTGCCTACGTTTTTCTATAACTGTCTTTGCAAACTGTCATTACAACACAGCATATCAATGACAGTCATATGTCAAGCCTTTCCCATCTCTTACAATGATATTTTTGTGTAACTGTCACATTCTACAATATCATGTCTGCTTTTATCTACCTATATTTGGTCAGGAAGTGTGACCCCCCATTAATTAGTACGATATACGTACTGCAAAATGTTATTATTACAAAAATGTCTTTGTGACACAAGCACATTCACATCAGTTATCTTACTAGATTTTGAACATTTGCTCTCCCTTCTTACATATTTCTGTATACATCTCTTTAATTTCTGTGCACATTGCACTCAGTATACTTTTCCTGTCTGGTAATGGTAACCCAGACATTGTAGTTGTCCTTGCCATTTCCTCTCCCCTCTTACTTATTTCTGTATTCATATGTATGATTTATGTGCACATCATACTCAGTCAGCTTTTCCTACCTATGTACAGCTTGCTTTATTTGCCTTATGTAGCTCTTAGTACAGTCCCCACAAGCATGCTTAGCATGTTTTCCTGGTCGCCAACACTGTCAGCGGCCATGAAAAGTTACTTATATTTGTGTAAGCATGATAAGAAGCATGCGTATGCATTTAGTGCTGCTGCGCACCACACTAACACTAAACATTGTGTAGCCTTTGTGAGGCCTACATGATTAGTCCTGAATCCCTGCCTCACTTCTCACCACTATCATATATTAAACATGACTACATTTCCACTGATTTGCAGATATGAATATTTTTTGCTAATCTACAGTGCCACTTCTGAAGCAAAATAGGAGTAGCTGTGAGAAAGCTTTAGAATGAAGGTTGCTTTTTACAGCAGTCCATCATGGTTAGAACCTGTGACTATTGCACAATCTGGGTATATAGACTAATGTATCTACTGGCATTCAAACATCTTGTAGAAACATTCTGTGCAGCTGAATACACATTTTACACAGAATATAAGTCTAGTAATTATGGGAGAGATGAAGAGAATAGAAAAATCAGTACTCTGGTTCCAAATGTAAGCTTTAATCTTATAAACTATCACTCTGATTACTACTAAATAGCTGGAAATTTCTAAACTGCTACACTGTCATTTAGAAAAAGTATTAAAACATATCAAGAAGCATGTTATAAAAGTGTGGATGGTTGTTATTATGTGAAACCAGTGTGATCTAGTCAGTTCTGAAATGACAGAGACTGATTTTTTTAATATATTTTCAGATATTTAACATCATTTATATACAATTAAAACAATTTCTGTAAAGAAGTTATCAATTTCCAGTGAAATGTGTAGTTTTATAGACTCAAAAATAAAGCTGAGCCTAAAAGAATATGATGGTCTCATCTTCTACAGATACACAAAATGTTCATTTGCATATACACAGATTAATTTATAAGGAATGGAATACAGTGCCACACAGGTCTGAAAATGTTGTTAAATTCATTATGTCACAACAAATTTACAACCAGTTTTATCCTTTTTATTAAAGTACTTTTTTTTTTTGCAAGCAGCTGCAATACCTACACAAGGTCACCAGTGCTCACTCCTCATTGAAAAAAATATTGTACACTGCAGAGTCACAATTCAAAATCAAAGTGAAACTGCATATCTGTATAAACAGACAATTTTGTGAAATGTCTGAGTATACAAAGCATATTATTCACTATGGTGGTGTTTTAGGAGAAAACTAGTAGCTATATAAACTTCGCTGGGGTGGATCATGTGAAGCCAGCACAATCTTATCATGGTTAAGCTGTCATATCTGAAATGGTATGCCTAGATACAAAGTTCCAGTCAACATCTGGGAAAGCATGCAGGCCGAAGCTATAAAACCCAGAGGAAGTACAGAAAATACAGACATATTTAATATACAAGGTTGGGGGTTTGTATAATGTTTAAGGTATTTACTTCACAGTCACAAAGTAAACGGTTAGATTCTCAGATTTGAAAGGGAAATTGACAAGGCTTAACATAGCCACAATGGCAACAAGCTTAGTACTTATCTACAAACCTAATAGTAGAAATGAGTGCGCAAGAATTTTCAGACATTTTTATTCTAATTTGTTATTTATTTATATCTGCATGTATTTATGTATTCATTTATTTTTGACAACCCAAGGCAGAAAGAGAGGCAATGTCCATACAGAACTCATACAGAAACTACTGACACAATATAGACACAGCAATGAATGGTAGAAAACATTGCATAAGAAAGTACAGTTGTGTAAGCTGAACTAATCAGAGCAGTATATGTTCAACAATCACTGCTGCAGTAGCCTTACCTATATGGTTTATATACTGTCAAGGATATAGCAGCTGGCCAGCTTCCAAAACTTCAGGGCACCTTCCAAGTGCCCAAAATGTCATCAGCTTGAGATGAGCTGACTAAAACACAAGTTTGGGCATGAAGCCCTTCCGTACTTTTCTACTAGCAGAGAGAGGGAGGCTGAGCCCTGAAAGGACAAGGCTAGGAATACCAAAAAAATAAAAGTCCACACCCCACCAGCTTATATTGCTTTATAAAAGTATGTACAGAGGACTAGGTAGCAGCTTCTAGAATACTTTTAGAATTGAACCCTTTCCAAAAAGTCATAGAGTAATCTAAGGTCCTTGTAGAGTGGGTCTTAACCCTGCCTGGAATAGATTTGTCATGGTGACTATAACAAAAGGTAACAGCTTTAGACATTCATTACAAAAAGATTGTTTTTACTCTGGTTATCCCTACTTCTTACCTTCAAAAGAAGTAAACAATTGATCTGATGATCTGATTCTGAAAGATTTAGTTCTGGCAAGATAGTACCTGAGTTAGCTCTAGACATCCAAGGCATGGAGTATCCTTTCTCCCTCATTTTTAGGTTCAGGAAAGAAAACGGGGAGATGGATAGTCTGACTCAAAGTAAACTTGGATACCACTTTAGGCATAAAAGAAATATTAGTTTGGAAAGAAACCCTGTCCTTGTGGAAAATGAGGTAAGGTTGACTCACCATAATTGCTTGCAAATCAGATACACTTCTTGCAGAGGTCAGAGCAATCAATAAAACAGTTTTCCATGTTAAGAACCTCAAGTCAGCCAGATTAGCTGGTTCAAATGGAGCAAGTGTTAGTTTCTCTAACACAAAATTAAGATCCCATGGAGGGGCCACCAGTTTACTTGGAAGGCTCTTATGTTAAACCCCTTTCAAAAACCTTTTGATATGTGACTGTCTTTAAAGACAATGATCCATGGGCAGACATGCTGAAATGGCTGAAAAATGAACCTTGACAGAGGAATAAGAAAGGACATAGATAGTAACTCAGACAAGTATTTTAAAACCAGAAAACAACTAGCCCTAAATGGGTGATGATTATGTTGTCGACACCAACTAGAAAACTTTTTCCATTTGCTAATATATGATTTTCTAGTAGCAGGCTTTTTTAGCACCTGCTGCACATCCTCACAAAACAGGTGCCTAAAAGGAATTAAGAGCTATCATTCAGGCAGTTCATCAAAGATAGTTGATGTTGGGATGTATCAAACACCCCATTCTTGTATGAGTAGACTATTCTGTGAGGAAGCTTGTGGTAATTGCCAATGGCCGCTTTTAAAAGAAGGGAGAACCATGGTTGCCTGGGCAAGAAGGGAGTCACCACAATGATCTTGAGGGATTTCTTCTGAATCTTCAGAAGTACCCCGGATATTAGTGAAAAAGGTGGAAAGGCATGCAGGAACCTTTTCTGTCCAAAGAAAAGGCATCCAGGTCTTCTTGCATGGATTCCTGGACAGAATCTTGCCAGTTTATTTTTTCAGAGAAGGCAAAGAGGTCTGCTTGACGAACTCACCATAGGTGGATCAAATCATGGAAGCCCCCTTGATCAACTCACCATTCATGAGAGTCTGCCTTGGTCCTGCTCAGTTTGACTGCCGCACAGTTTTGCTATGATGGAATCCAGCATGGCTGTAGAGTGAGATTGTGCTCTGAAGCTATATCCCAAGGTAACATGGCTAGTCTTCAAAGAAGGCACAATCTGGTTATCCCCTTGCTTCTTGATGTACCACATAACTGTGTTATTGTCTGTAACTACTTGAAGAGGTTGTGGGTACCAAAGATGGTTCAGATAATTGAGTGCATTGATTAGAGCAAGCATCTCCTTTATATTTATGTGCTTGCATCTGTCCTTGGTGTCCCACAGCTCCTACAGTTTTATCCTTCCCGAAACTGCTACACAAGCAAAGTCTGAAGCATCTGTGGTGACTGACTGCTTTGGAACAGGGAAGGAGAAGGGGAGACCTTGATTTAAGGATATCTATTATACACCAAGTGATTTCTCTTCTGACAAACTCCAGTACTGGGATCAGAAAAGAAAAAGGGTGTTGGCGCTGGGAACAAATTGATTTCAGATACCACAGTATCTTTCTCATGTGGAGTCTTGCCAGAGGTATCATGAGAATCATAGATGCCATGACACCCAAAATCCTAAGATATTCCCTAGCATGATTGAAGTTGAAGTGCAAAAACTTAGAAATAGATCTAAATAAAGATCTATTTTTTTCCTGTGGAAGAAAAGCTTTTTGAACTGAGGTGCTTAGTTGATATTCCAGGAGCACAATACTGTGTGAGGGTGTCAAGAAAGACTTTTGAATGTTCTCATTGAATCTCAGCTTGTGCAAGATATCTCTTGCACAAGAGTGAGAGAGATTCGTGACATTTTGAAAAAGACTGCAAAGTTTAGCAAGCCATCTAAATACAGAAAAAAATGTGGATACCCTGTACCTGCAATGAGCTACAACTGGAGCTAGACAGTTTGTGAATTCTCATGGAGGTGGTTAGTCCAAAGGTTAAGGTAGACAACTGATAATGTGTTCCAGATATACAAAACCTTAAGAAATGTCTGAAGTCTGAATGAGTAGGGAAGTGATGATAAACATCTTATAAGTCTAGTGTTGGCAGGAAACTTGAAAGGGAAAGAACAAGCAACAGGCTGTGACGTTACATCATTTTGAATTTAGGTACTATCACAAACAGGTTCAGAAAAGAAAGCTCCAGAACTGGTCTTCAAACATTTTCTTTCTTTGAGACTAGGAACATTCTTGAATAAAACTTCTTCCCCATCTGGAAAGAGAAACTGGTTTTATCACTCCAGTGCCTGTCAGTTTAAGATTCTGAAATTCAAAGTATACTCTTTTTTTCACATACCTATTGGTAATTTTCCCATCATTATTAGAAAGAGTAGGACTGGAATTATCTAAGTGCTTAGCAGCAAAGGAGTTAACTACGTCTATAGCTGCTGGGCCAGGTTTGAGAATAGTGTATAAAACTTTAAAAGACTAAAGAACTTTATATATCCTATCTACCTTTTTAGGGATAGCTGGCTGAATATCAGGAAAATTGCAGGCAGTAAGACATACATTCTCTAAAGTAGACAGGAGGAATGGGTGTAGATTATGGAAAATCTTGCTGTAACTTCTGTACCAACTCTTTTTTTGTACTGAAAACACTGGGGCATTCTAGCAATAGTCTCAGAAAAAGAGAAAGAAACCCTCACAGGGAGAATCAGAAAGAGTCCCTCTGAGTCTGAATTAGAAATCTGAGGACAAAACTCTGAATCTGCCCCTGCATCTTTCTGTTCAGATTCAGAATACTAAATCTCTTCAGGAAAGGTGATATCCCACTTTCTTGTACCAGATACCATGCTACAAGAAGGATCAGTAGCCTGAATCGAACCCTGAGCCAGTCACAGTAAATTATTCCTATCCAGAGAAATATGAGGAGGAGTAGATACATGCCTGGTTTTCTGTTTCTTCGTTGCAGGAAAAATGGAGCCAGCAGTGTAACTAATGGGAGCTGCTGCTTCCCCATGGATGGGTATAGCATTCTGACACAACAGGGAAAGCTTCCCTATTCCCTCTCCCAGGACAGACAAGAATAGTTCTCCCTTTCCCACTGAGGGGGACCCCAACAGCTGCAGAAGACTTGACTAACTCCCCATCCATAGTGGCTGTAGGTGCTACATCAGAGAAATCCTGGGTAAAAGATGACTGGTATGACATACAACCAATGGCCAGAGTAGAGTCACCCACCTGCTTCTGAGGCAAATGTCTAGTCTGTTATAGTGGCAAAGGCTGTTTGCTTAACATTTTCTCTTTGTGGTTGGAAAAAGAACCGACCATGGAAGTGACAATTTATTCCATGGTCAAGTGGAAAATGATGCTTCTATAATGGGGAAAAGCCAAGCAACAAAGACATTAAACCTACCAGTCCACAAAGTTAACTTTGTTTTTTTTTTTTTATGACAGAGAAAACACATTGAAAAGTACCTTTAAACACCATGGCGACTTCACACCCTTAAAATAAACATAATTTCTCAGCATAAAAAGCCACAAACACTTTAAAGCACAAAAAAACAAAAAATGCCACACAGAGGCAAGGAATTGTTTCTCACAATTTATTGTGCTAAGCACTTTCATTTTGAACAATGGCAAGAGTTCATCTGATGAAGTCTTGCCATTGTTCAAGACGAAAGTGCTTAGCACAAT
>NC_056739.1:1635790156-1635840156 GCF_019279795.1 Protopterus annectens | reverse complement strand
TAGACTTAACGCACATCCTCCCCTGGGACTCATTGATAGTCTATCCATTAAATGTATTCTCAAGCTGAAATCTTTGGCTAGGTAATATGGGGCTTCTGTTTAATCATGTATATTGTTCATTATATTGTATTGTACTGTGTGAATGTATGTATGTTTGCATGGATGGAGTGTGATACACACATATATATAATTTTGTGCACATATGTATAAATGTGTGATTATATATTTATTTTTATATATATATATATATATATATATATATATATATATATATATATATATATATATATATATATATATACATACGTTTACATTATTTTAATATACATATATATTTTTTTCCTATGTTGGTTTTTTACAAATTTTTCATATTCAATGGTGCTTTGGCAATGTATTTTGTGTTTTTTGCATATTATGTTTTTATATATAAATGTATTTAACTTTTTATACAAATTTGGGTATTTAGCTTTAAATGTGCGTGGATTGTACACTCATATTTGATGATGTCATTGATGGTTGCCTATTTAAGTGATTTGTTCTTTTAACTTGTTTGTCTGAAGAAGTTTGCTAAATTAAATAAACGAAAGCACTAACTTTACGTCACTTGTGGCTTGAATTCGTTTGTTTTCTTCATTTGGAGATTTGCAGTTCAGTTTGTGTTTGTTTTTGTGTTTAATGGTAAGTATAAGTAGTGCGGAACAGGATGTATTCCCATTTCCACAATGTGGTGCAATCTCGGAGTTGATATATTTATGTTTCTTTTTGTTTTTTTATTTTATTTTATAAAATGGGAATACTTTCCATTCTGCACTAGTTGTTGTTACCATTGTCAGAGATGTGTTTTGTCGGTGATGTGGTCTCTGTGATTTGGTCGTTGGGTAAGTAGTGTTCTGTCGTGGATCTGATATGGATCCATATATATATATATATATATATATATATATATATATATATATATATATATATATATATATATATATATATACTTTTCCTGTTTGAAAACACAGTTTACCAAACACGAGATAGCTGACTCCAGTTTAGCGAAAGTGCATTTAAATGAAAATGCACTTTTGCGAAGAACACTACGTCGAAATACAAGAACAAAAAAACAAATGCAGCAAACACATTTCTGCAGAGACAAGCTCCCCTGCACCCCCACATGTGGGGGGATGTGCCCCCCACACCCCTGCTACTTATGTCTGCTAACTCCAGGATTGCACTAAAGTGGGGAATAGGGTATATTTCCTTATCCCCACTGTACTGCGATCCATAACAACAAGTTCTCTCAACATTAAAGGTTCCCCTCCCATAAACCAGTTATAAATCAACACAACTGCACTACCATAAGATCCGAGAACTGCCGACCATTCTTCACTGAAGTGTTCTTCATGCAATGCACTTTCTCTAAAGTGGAGTCAGCTATTTCATTTTCTTTTTTTTTTTTAAATTCTCTTTATTGTTTTATTACATAATAACAACAAGAAAAGCAACAAACAGCATACAATAACAATATATAAAAAAAAAACTATAAACTATGTACATTTATACACTGCCCATCTATAAATAAAGAGATAAAACAAAATAGCAATTGGTATTACATAAAAGAACATGTAATCATTTTAAAATATGTTCGAAAAGTATTCTCCAAAATTCTTTGAGAAATGGTTTGTGGTTAATGTTGTGGAGTAAGTATTTATGTGCTTTGAGGAGCTTAATAGCTAGAGTCTTAAACCCTTCCCATGATAATATATGCCTATTTTTCCAATTCAAAGACATATAATATTTAATTAGCATAAAAATAGAGATCAGTAATCTATAACTCTGCTCTGATAAACCTGGAGGTGGAATATGAAGTATAGTAAATTCCCAAGAAAGAGTAGACTTTTCATATCCAATTTTCTCCAGTAAAACTCTCAAAGCACACCATAACTTATATGTGCATTTGTAACTCCAGAAAACATGTAATATATCATCACTTTGGTTAGGGCAAAATTGACATTGAGTGGTAGTTTGGATAAATTTTATTGAGTATGTCAGGAGTAAGATACACATTGTTCATTATCATGAGCTGTGTATATTTAAGTTTTTTTAAGGGTATGAGTCTGGAACTAATTCTTATGGCCTTAGAAATCTGATTATGGGTAAGAGAGGGATTAAGTTTTAGCCAAGAATTGGAAAGAATGAGCTCATTATGCATTTTAAATGCCATAATAGCTTTGTAAGTATTTGAGATCATTTTTTTTAAATAAGAAACAGGTTCCACAATGCTTTACAGGCTGAGATATCCTTATCAGAAACCAAGGCATGTTCCAAGTAAATATGTACTAATTCTCTGATTTGTCTTAATATAATTGTATATTTTTTAGGTCAATTTAAATTAGTTCTTAAATCCGAAAGAGACTGTTGTTTGAAAGGATAGAGATTGGAAATAGAAGTGTTCTTGAGAAGGGGGTATTGTTCCAGATTTAACATATGCCCATTCAATCTTAGATTAGGGTTGAGGTGTAGTGGTTGCAGAGTATTAAAGGAATGAATCAGATTCAAGGAACTAAAGAGGTTTTGAAGTGACCTTATATTAAATTTAATACCTTTTAGTAATTTAAGATTGCCTAAATTTTCTTTGTTCAAGAAGGGGAGCGCAGCAGGGTTTATGTTTAAAGATTTGACATAGTTATTGTACAGCATGACCCAAGCAGGGGCCCAAGGAGAGTGATCTTTACTGTAGGAGGCAATATTTAGTATTCTACTTCCATTGATTATCTCATAATATGTTTTAAAGTCAGGTAAACCCAGACCTTCTTGTTCTTTAGGGAAAGTAAGTTTCAAATAACTAATCCTGACAGATTTGGGAGCCCAGATAAATTCTGAAAGAAGAGATATAATATTTTTAAAGAATTTGTTATGTAGTATACTCATAGTTGCATTAAATATATACAAAAATCTAGGAAGTATATTCATTTTAATGATTGCCGTTCTGGCCAAAAAAGGAAGCTTAAGTTTGGCCCATCTGCTTAGGTCATCCTGGACACTCGACCAACATTTAGCCATATTATCCTGGTAATGAGCTGAATTCCCCTGAGAGAAGGATATACCTAGATAGTGAAGTTGTTGTTTAATGTTTATACCTGTATTAGAGAATATTTTAGGGGATGGGGAATAGATATTTATCGGGAAAATTAATGATTTATCTCTATTGAGTTTGTAGTTTGCCAGGTTAGAAAAGGTGCTAATGGAGGATAGGATTTTAATCGGGTCAGATCTGGGGAGCGTAAAATAAATGTTTAAGTCATCTGTGTATGCAGAGAAATAAAGTTCAGTGTTAAAGATAATAGGTGTGTGATGAAATGTTTTCTGTTTGATTAAAAGGAATAATGGTTCAATGTAAAGGATGAATAATAATGGGGAGAGGGGGCAGCCTTGCCTAGCACCGTTGAGAATTTTAATTCTGTTAGATATCTGCTTATTTATTTGTAAAATAGTGTATGCACTAGAATATAGGGTTTTGATCATGTTAATAAATGAGTTTGGTATGTTGTAGAAAGGGAGACTATCGAATAGGAATTCTGTGCTAATACAATCGAAGGCCTTGGATGCATCAATAGCTAGAGCATAAAGGGAACTTTTATTTAGAGAAGAGAGAGAAATCATAGCTTCTAAAGATAGGGTGTGATCAATTGTTTGTCTGCCCATGATGAAACCAGATTGTTCAGGTGAAACAATAGTAGAGATAACTACCTTCAGTCTATTGGCTAGAATTGTGGCCAAAATCTTCATATCAATATTAACAATAGAAATGGGTCTATAATCCCAGGGGTTGTTGGGGTCAGTGTTATGTTTTGGAATAAAGATAGTTCTAGAGGCATTCAGGTGTATGTCTTAAAACCAAAGGTGGTAATATTGTTATACAAAAGAAGCAAGGATTTAGAAATTTTGGAAGTAAATGATTTATAAAATTTGGCTGTAAATCCATCTGGCCCAGGTGATTTATTAGGCTTAAGACTATTAATAGCCACAATAATTTCTTGCATTGAAATTTCTCGATCTAGATGTTTATTTTGATTCTCAGTCAGTTTAGGGAAGGTTAAATTGTTAAAAAAACCTGTAACTCTTCTTTATTAGGAGAATTTTCAGTAAGACCATACAGATGAGTGTATAGGTATTCAAATAATCTAATAATCTCAGTAGTATTCTGATAACCCTTCCCAGATAGGAAATTTCGGATATAAAGAGAGATGATCTATTCAGGTTTACCACTCTGGCCAGAAATTTAGAGGGGAATTGAGCCAGGTCAGAGTAATTTGCCAAGGATTTAATTTCATGGAAGTTAAGGTTCTCCGCTTGCAAAGATAAAAGTTCCTTTTGTAACAGAATCATTTGTTTCTCCAAATCAGGAGAGTGTTTTTGCTGAATTTCGGTTTCTATCTTATGGAGTTTAGAGGTTATATCTAATTCCTTTTTGTTGAATAGTTTCTTATAGTATGAGGCTTTATTTATAAGAAAACCTCTGATCATAGCCTTGGTTGCAGCCCAAGAGCAGTCTAAAGGAGTCTGCATGGAGCTAATGGATTGGAGAAATTGGTCAAGATAAGACTCAACTTGTGAGAGAATTTCTTCCTTCTTAAGAAGGTTAGGGTTTACACGCCACCAAATAGCTATGTTCTTTGAGGATCTTGTATCCTGCCATTGAATAGAGAGAGAAATCCTTGAGTGATCAGAAAGGCTTCTAGGGTTATTGGCAAAATAAATATCCAGGTTACTGAATATCGAGGAAATCAGAAAAAAGTCCAACCTAGACCAGCTTTTAGCGCAGTTAGAGAAAAAGGTGAATGTGTTTGTTTTATGAGTGGCGTTAAGAAAGATATAGGGATCGAATAGGTTAAAACCATCCTTCAGTTCTGATAAGGACAGGGTTGCAGAAAAATTGAATTTAGCCTTAGGATTTGTCCTATCATTTTTTGGGTCCTCTACGGAGTTCCTGTCACCCCCAACAATGTAGTAGTGATTAGGAAATAATGCAAGTTATAGATCTTCATAATAAAATTTTGTTGAACTGAACATGGGGAATATATATTAATAATTAAAATAGGTTTGTCAAGGAAAGAGCAAGTCGTAACAAAATAACACCACCTACCATCAGTATCTGAGTCAGACTTTACTATGTCAAACATAAATTTATTTTTAATTATAATAGCAACACCTGCTCTATTAGATTTAGCCCCGGAAGCTATGATCTTCTTAACCCAAGGTCTCCCCCTGTCATGGTCCCATTGGTGATTAAGGAGATGTGTTTCCTGAACAAAAACAATATTAGATGTGGATTTAAGAGTCAGATGCATGAAGAGTTTTTTTTTTATTGGATGCTTGTAACCCTTTGGTGTTCCACGATTCTATATCCAACATTTACATGCAAACATAAGTAGATTAAGAGAAATATGAAAGATGGAGAATATACAACTATCTATGGTTCATAGAAAATGAAACAAAAAGGTTTGGGCAAGTATAAAAATCCCTTCCTGCTTTAATCCTGTGCCTAACCACCACCCCCTAAGCCCGGAAGGGGCTGGGATATTAATGAATAATGTGAGATATAACAGCCTATTACAGCAATTCTTTGGTCTCACCTAAAGGGAGAGACTGTTAAATCCCAGAATGTTACTCCTATAACACCAGAGTCTAAAATACATAACAATCCCAAGCAGTTCTAAGTACACTCATAACTCATCTATATTATTGTTCAAAACATAAGATTAAACAACAATAAGTGTGACAGCATAAAACAATGGGGTTATTAAACCAACCTTAAATGGTATTTAGCTTAATGTTGCAATATTTGTAAAAGTACTGTTGTTATATAACTGCCACCAGAATCTAATGGGGAGAAGCAACTATCCCCTTAACTTATCAAATAAACCTTATGAGACAGGGATAGTATTTAAGTAAATACTATAGTCCTAGATCATTGAAATAAAAGAAAAAATAGCATATAGCTCCAGGTTTAACTACACTCCTGTGATAATAAAAATCCATTTGTGTGACTCGATTGATATTTCCTGAAAACAGATGGGGTACATAGGCAGCTTGGTCATATCAATCTATATTTTAAACCTGCGCTCTTATATCATGGCACCTTCAGCATCAACTATGCAGGATAATTACTCAAACTGTCCTGTAAGAACTATTAGTATTGCCCCATTTTGTTTTGGATTATAAATAACGCAAAAATTAAACATCAACAGACTCGAGTTGTGTGCATCCCTGAAAAATTGTCAGTAGTTCCACCATTTAAGTGTGAGAAATATCCTGTGTTCCATTGGCTCTAATAGTCAATTGCCACAAAGAATGATATGATGTGTAGGTATGCGGAATTATACCCAATACTGATTAAAATATACAATACAAATTGACTAAGCAATGAGCTTAATTCCATGTGCAGGGGTCATTATGGGGGGGATCTGCATGAGCTTGATTAATCCTTAAGGCGTTAATGAAAAGACAGCAGCCAAGCATAAAAAAAAAGGCTCGATAAGCTGGCTACAAAGCTTATTGCAACATATTGTTCCATCGACTTTTCCAGTGCTTGACATTTAAGATTAGATGTTTAATTTAGTGTGCTTTTGTAATACAGAGCTAAAAGCTCTATTTTATGTTGGCATTAATTTAAAGATACCGCCCTTAGAAATATCATACAACAAAAGCCTGATGTGAAAGAATAGCTGACATACCGCTCATAGAGCGCTACATGCATGGATTATGCCCTTCCTATCATCAACATCATCTATCCAAAACAGATTACCAGTCAGCTAATATTTGAGTTACATCGGTAAACCCTGCTGATTGCCTCCGGACAAGGCAGAGCTCCTCTAAGGTGTGGAGCCTTAAAACATGAATACATCTGTTCCATATCATCCAAGGTTTAAACAGAACTGTACTACCCCTTTAAGAATCCAATGGATTCATGGGAAAGGCATGGGTCACAGTTCCTCTGGCTACCAAACAACATGGTGGAGATTTAGATTTGTAACTGCATTCCTAAGGATACCACGAGGGAACAGGACTACAAAACGGCCACTCAAAGTGCTGAGATGATTCCAATTCTGCACTGCAGTAAAGTGAACCAGAAGCAAGACAAAGTGTTCCTTTTTAAAGCTAGCGATCACGTATCGCTCCAGGCTTTAGATAAGTTAATGCTTTTGTACAGCTGGTTCCGGACATTCTTTAAATGCTTGGAGGAAGATCACAGTTGCTTCCTTACTGTTTTGAGCAGAAAGTTTGGACCCTAGCTGATATAAAATCAGAGTATTGGGATATCTCACCTGAAATCTTATTTGCCTCTTAATTAAGTAAGCGCAGAAAGGAGCAAGCTTTTGTCGTTCCATCTTAATCGGAGAAGGGAGATCAGATGAGAGAAATATTTTAGACCCATTCCATTCTATAAACTTTTTGTTTCGAGCCGCTATTAATAGTTTACTTACATGCTGACAGTTAAGTAGCTTCACATAAACAGATCTCGGCTTGGTTTTATCATATGGTGGTCTTAGGGCTCTATGCGCACATTCAATTATTATCTGGTCAGAGAGAGGTGATTTATCCAGGAATATAGCAAATATTGCAGATATGTTTTCAAGCAATGTAAGTTGGTCTATATGTTCCGGTATGCCTCTTAGGATAATGTTATTGCTCCTGGATCTAGCTTCAAGGTCCAATAATTTCTGCTGCATGTCCAGAATATTTAAAGCATTAGTTTTTTGTTCTTTCTGTAGTTGTTCAATTTTGATCTCGTTGTCAAATATCTTTGCTTCTGTTTTGTCAATTCTTGTGAGTATTCTGTCTATGGATTCACTGAAAGTTTTAAGTTGCTGAGAGAAGCTTTGAATTGCTGTTTGGATAGGCTGCAAGGCCAGTTTTAAGTCCTCCATGCTGGAAGAGTCAGTTTTCACTTTAGCAGATGGTTTTGTAGTTTCCTGTTTCTTGACAGTTCTAGCCTTTTTAGAAATTACATCTTTCTCTAGAGATGATATAGCAGAGAATTTAGCTTTAGTGCTTTGAGTTTCCATGGAATCAGATTCCTGTGACATATCAAGATTTTTCTTTTTTACTTTTTCTCCTTTTATCTCTCTTATTTTCAGGTGAGTGTAGGCCCAAGAGCCCCAGGCCACATGAACAGCAGGCAACAGGGAGGTAAGGAACAAAAGATCAGAGTCAATCCTTCAGATAAGGTCTTTTACATCAGGTAAGTTCCTTAGTACTAAAAAAAGGTTATTATTCGCAGATTTTACTTCTCTCCCAAGGTATAAGGTTGTTGTATTATTGAGAGTAGCAGAGCTATAGAGTTACACTGCTTATAGGACGGCAGCCATCTTGATCTCTCAGCTATCTCATTTTCAGTAAACTGTGTTTTTGAACAGAAGTATAACTATATATATATATATATATATATATATATATATATATATATATATAGATATATAGATATATAGATATATAGATATATACATATATATATATACATATATATATATATATATATATACACACACACACACATATATATATATATATATAGGGTATATATAGACTTACTTAAATTGATCAGCAGGTCCAAATGTCAACTTCAATAATTTTGAGCAGAAAACACTGATAATGTGAATGATGTCAGGAAATTAGTATGCATGCAATGAGTACTAACTTTAGTGCATTCAAAACTGAATAAAAAAAAAAAAACAACAAAAATAATTTCATACAGGGGCAAGCCCTCCTCATTCCCCATGTGGGGGACTGCATATTGCCTAACCCTGAGAATCGTACAATCTCACACACCTGTTGAATTTAGATAATTTAGGCAATTATTATTATATTCCTTACTCTTCTTTCTCTGTTTTGAATAAGAATGTATTTTTCTAAATAAATGCTTCTAACAGAATTAAAATGACCACATTTAAAGCCCTTGCTAGAATTTGTAATGCTCAGTTTGGTGATGCCATTGTTATGTCTTTTAGAGTATTGAACGAAACTGACTGTGAAAGAATAACTTCAGTTTATTGCCGACTTGCAAAATTTGTTATTAATTCTGAAATAAAAAAGTGTCACTGTCTTTCTGATATGCTTCCATTAGTCAGGGCTCCAGGCATCTCTCATGGAACATCTTATAAGAACAACCACTGCAGGTATATTAAAATACTATAGTATCTTATGAAAAACATATTTACTCAGAACACAGGATGCACTCACTTTAAGCATTTAATATCAGAGCATGCAGAAGTGCTGGAATTAATAATCTCTGCGTCACAGATCATGTTCAAGTACACCAGCCATCTGTTACTAGATATAGAATTTCCCACCCATTTTGCAAATTTGACATTAAGAAATATTGGACAGAGATAAAGAAGCAAACTTGCCTAGCCATAATTTAAGTACAATGCACAGCAATGTTACTGAACTAGGAAACTTCATTTTATTTGTCTGCTAACCAGAGAAGCCCACTAGGCACAAACCAGCCCTCTTTTGCAAGGTGGGAGCACAATCTAAATAACTATCTTAGAGTCAGACAGTACACATGTAAGCCGAGAGAGTCAAATCCTAGCTCAGGATGCACTTATTAGCAGCTCACAGCCTCAGGTTACAGCTGGGCGAAGCTACATTCAGATGACCACAATTAGCTGAGGCTTCATCTACACAAGAAAAATAAGAAAAAAATGCTTTTGTGTGAGGCAGAATTCTCTACATACCCAATATGCTGTCCAAAGGTCCCCACCCTCCCTCATAGATGAGTTGCTGTCTCATCAGCTACATACTCACCACTATTAAGACACTCAGAAACATATGTCCACACGCCTAAGAAGCTGCATAAAGTACAAAGGAAGTATATGTGAGTTTATCTTATCATTATCCTTTATTGTTGGTTTAAATCTAGTAGTGCATAACGTGGTGTCCAGAGTAGGATTAGGGCATGTGGCTAAAGTGGCTAAAGTATGAACATTTTGGCTGAGAGGTAGAAAGTGCGTCCTTTCTATGATATACATGCATTAAGAGCTTTCGTGTATAGCATATCATGAGTGCATGTGAGAGTGGATTAGGTTGGATAGAGAAGCGCCAATTGATTATAGATGTTAGTTTTGCTATAATTTTAGCGGTTTACTATTGTTTATTTGAAAGGAAAAACATTTTCCGTTCAAATAAACGAAAAGTAATAACAAAAGTAAAAAAAAAACTAACGCTGACAATGTCGAACCAAATGCTCGACGCATTTGACTCGACATTGTTGTCAAAACCACCACGTGATAGCCGTATAGGAATTGATGTAAATCAGACTCCTATATGACAAATCACATTTTTTGCAGGAGGGGCAAGCCCCCTGCACCCCCCACACCCCTACTTATATATTCTAACTCTGAGATCGCACTTCAGTGGGGATGTGGATGAGTTTCCACTCCCCACTGTACTGCGATCTCCATGCAGATAGTCGACTTACACTTGTACGAATACAGTAGTACATTTGCATAAGTGGAGTTGACTATCTGGTTCACAAATGTTTGTGAGTTCGACATTCTGATTTTCGGCAGATTGCAGCTGACAGAATGCCGTTTGCACAAACGTATGTAAACCAGTTTTAGCCTGGATGGGCTAGGGGAAATTTTGGAGGTCTGACATATATAAGTAATGAGGATGACAATGCTTCCTATAAAGTAAATACAAACCTTGGATACGAGTAGGCAGTAGACAGAGCTTGGACACAAACGAGAGCAGCCAGTCTCAGTGGAAAACTTTTTTTAAAACAAGTTGCATGTGCAAAAAATGTCCTTACATCTGCAATCTCTGAAAAGCAAAATTAGGCATCCTGAGCCTTATGACTTGTATTGCTTAAAACAGTTGCATGTGTAGCCTCAAACTCTAAATGAAAACTGCTTTGTCTTTTAGTATTTATAATCATTGCAAATTTCAAGCATTCACTTGATAATCCTGTGGTGTGACTACATCTTAGTTCCTAATCCTACCCTACAAGGAGTAAACTGTACATCACATGCCTTGTAACAGAGTTCAGGCACAGTGAGTGAACACAGCTAACACAGCAGAGCTAAGCACCTATTTTATGCAAAGATGTGTTGTCCGTGCAGACTACAGTCAGAAAAAAAAAATCAGACAAATTGTGTTTGAGTAGTGAAACAGAAAGGTGTAACACAGAAATGGATTATAAAAACATACTATGACCTTGATCTGTAGATTCATTGATATGTTGCTGTAACAGTTGGATCTCACTCATAAGGAATTTGAACTGTTAATAGCAGCAGACTGCATTTAAAGTGAAACAGCCTTACAAGACTTTCTGCAGATATATAGAGCTGAGTATATTTTTCTGCATTATTCTGTATTATAGAGCTAAATTGTTGCTTAGATATCTGTTGTCTTAGTGTTCTGCAAATATACAGAAATCAGTATATATTTTTTGGATTTTATAATTTGCACTCTGTTTCCTCACATCTCTGTTGAAACTTTGTTCCCCACCTCCCTCATCATGGTTTCTATTGCTTGTGTGTTGTTAACTCAAGGTTCCCTTAATTTGAACTGTTAATAGCAGCAGTCTGCATTTAAAGTGGAACAGCCTTACAAGACTTTCTGCAGATATATAGAGCTGAGTATATTTTTCTGCATTATTCTGTATTATAGAGCTAAATTGTTGCTTAGATATCTGTTGTCTTAGTGTTCTGCAAATATACAGAGATCAGTATATATTTTTTGGGTTTTATAATTTGCACTCTGATTCCTCACATCTCTGTTGAAACTTTTCCTCACCCCCCTCCCTGTTCTGGTAGTAGTTTAAATTTGGTGGCTTTTGCAGTGCCCACTCCACTGTAGATTTGATCTAGGACACTCTCCCAGTCCCATCTCTTTACCGCATTCTACCTAATAAACCCTTTCTGCACTTGTTTTTAGTCCTTTTTAATGTAAGTACATTTTTTCAAACTGTGTGTAGACTAATATTGCTACATACTCAAGTGTGCCAGCTTGCACTGCATGTGAATTGTTTTTACTACTGT
Source organism: Protopterus annectens (assembly GCF_019279795.1). Lineage (NCBI taxonomy): Eukaryota > Metazoa > Chordata > Ceratodontiformes > Protopteridae > Protopterus > Protopterus annectens. The sequence goes on along the minus strand of NC_056739.1, from coordinate 1,635,828,124 downwards.
TTTTGCTACTTTTCTGAAAAAAAAAATTGTAAGCCTGTTTCCTACCTTTCCTGTAATTAGTGTTTCAGATACAGATTTGCTGTATCCAGGACTATTTGTAAGCTTCTGAGCCCCCAAGCCTTTCTGTGTTGGAGGGAAGCCGTCTAGCTTATCAGTGGGAGTGGTAAGCACTAGGTAACCTGTCTACCACATAAGGAGTGGTTCTGGCCCAGAATTTGTAGTTATTGGCCATTTGGACGGTCTTCCATCTCTCTCAACTTTCTGATTTGAAGGCCTGCATTTGCACTTGTTTCTGTCCTGTAACTCCTGGGGCCATCTCATTTGCTCACTCAAAAAAAAAAAAAAATCTGCTTTTACTGTATTTGTGTTTCTTCCTACTTTATTTTGCTTTTGCATCATCTTAAAAGTACTCAATTGTATTTATTACTGCTTGGTGTAACTCATTCTAAGCCTTTTAGTTTAAGCACTTGGGCTTCAGACCAGTTGTTTTACATTAGGAAGGTTTGTGGTCTGCACTGTGATGGCAGGACAGGTAGCTTACATCCTTCTAAGTTGGGAACTGCTGATTGAGGGCTCAGTGTCTGTTATTCTAAAAGTGTATTCATTCTGTTTTAAGCACTTGCGCTTCAGGCCAGTTATTTTACATTAAAAGGGTTTGTGGTCTGCACTCTTGTGGGAGGAGAGGCTGGACTCTGCCCTTTTAGCTGGGAATTTCTGGTTAAAGGCTTATAGTGCCTGCATATCTAAACTGCTTCTTACTGAAATTGGTACACCTTGTTTGCTGTAGCATAGACTAGATCCAGGCCTGCTGAATCTAGCTTTTTTTTTTATAACCTGAGCACTAATCCAGGCATTCTTTAAAGTATTCAATTGTATTTATTACTGCTTGGTAGTAACTTGATTAAAGTGTAGCTATCATTCTAAGTCTTTTGGATTAAGCACTTGGGCTTCAGACCAGTTGTTTTACATTAGGAAGGTTTGTGACCGGCACTGTGGTGGCAGGACAGGTAGCTTACATCCTTCTAAGTTGGGAACTGCTGAATGAGGGCTCAGTGTCTGTTATTCTAAAAGTGTATTAATTCTGGTTTAAGCACTTGGGCTTCACGCCAGTTGTTTTACATTAAGAAGGATTGTGGTCTGCACTGTGTTGGCAGAACAGGTAGCTTACATCCTTCTAAGTTGGGAACTGCTGATTGAGGGCTCAGTGTCTGTTATTCTAAAAGTGTATTAATTCTGGTTTAAGCACTTGGGCTTCAGGCCAGTTATTTTACATTAAAAGGGTTCATGGTCTGCACTCTTGTGGGAGGAGAGGCTGGACTCTGCCCTTCTGAGCTGGGAATTTCTGGTTAAAGGCTTATAGTGCCTGCATATTTGAACTGCTTCTTACTGAAATTGGTACACCTTGTTTGCTGTAGCATAGACTAGATCCAGGACTGCTGAATCTAGCTTTGTTTGTATAACTTGAGCACTAATCCAGGCATTCTTTAAAGTATTCAATTGTATTTATTACTGCTTGGTAGTAACTTGATTAAAGTGTAGCTATCATTCTAAGTCTTTTGGATTAAGCACTTGGGCTTCAGACCAGTTGTTTTACATTAGGAAGGTTTGTGGCCTGCATTGTGGTGGCAGGACAGATAGCTTACATCCTTCTAAGTTGTGAACTGCTGATTGAGGGCTCAGTGTCTGTTATTCTAAAAGTGTATTAGTTCTGGTTTAAGCACTTGGGTTTCAGGCCAGTTATTTTACATTAAGAAGGTTTGTGGTCTTCACTCTTGTGGGAGGAGAGGCTGGACTCTGCCCTTCTGAGCTGGGAATTTCTGGTTAAAGGCTTATAGTACCTGCATATTTGAACTGTTTCTTACTGAAATTGGTACACCTTGTTTGCTGTAGCATAGACTAGATCCAGGCCTGCTGAATCTAGCTTTATTTGTATGCTGCTTGTTTGTTTGCTTGTTATTTCCCTGAAATCCTAATTCCACCTAAAACGTGGCTTTTCAGTGCTTCTGTGGATCCCTAGTGATATCTGCATTGCCTACTGTACTTATTTCCTTGTTTCACTTGAAAGAAAGTTACTGTTTGTCATTTTTGCATTTAAGTTACCTGAAACACATTGCATTTAAGTTACCTGGCACTTGCTCACTAAAGCAATTATATAAGTCAGCACTAAAATATTAAAAGCACTACACCCTCACAAACTCCCCTTGGGTACCTCGTTCCCCATTGGCCCTTTTTTTCAATTATAAAGGAATTCCCAATACTATTCTAGCATGTCCAAAGGTCAGTTGTCAATCTCCTCTCTGGTCCAGCTGGTGAATCTCGGAATCTTGAGGCAATGTTACAACTGCCTCATGTACACAGAAAACCCTCTCCTCCTCCCAACAAATTCCAACACATGTGAGAGATGCAACCATATAGCCATACTGGAGGCTAAGCTCTCTCAACTCAGTACTGGCAAAACCAGTCAGGAGGAAAAGGAAACCACACTCACTACAATTTCAATCTCACATAGACCTACCACGACAGCAAACCAAACACATAAACACACAAAAACATACTCGGAGGCTCTAAATAAAAATCTGCCTAAGCAGCAGAGACCTCCAAAGCAGACACCCAAGCAACCGCTACCCCAAAACAAAACTCGTGCAACACATAGCTCACAAAGCCAGTGTGCCGAACAGTCACAGCCCTTAAGGCTAAACAACACACCTGATACACTTGTAATAGGTGACTCTATCGTCAGGCACACTGACGTCCCGCTCACCAGGCTGAATAAGGAGAAGGACATGGTGAGCTGCCTGTCGGGCGCTAGGATCCGCCACATAACACAAGCACTCAGGTCACTCCAAGGCAAGTACAAATATGACTCAGTCATTGTCCATGCTGGTGTGAATGACCTGAGATGTACCTCCCTGGACTACATGAAAAGAGACATAGAGGAGCTCTCTGAGCATGTAGCCCAGGCCGGTATGACCCTGACCTTGAGTAGCATCTTACCCTCACCAAGAATGATGCCACAATATGAAGACAAGATGATCAATTTCAACAATTGGCTTAAGTATTGGTGTCATTCAAAGGGGATCCAATGCCTGTCAGCCTGGGATGACATGCTCGACAAGCCACGATGCTTCGCTAGGTACGGCTTGCACCTGTCACCCCTGGGCTTCTGGATATTGGCAAAGGCTCTTGCTACCCCCATAGTGCCTTTTTTAGGCAAGGCTCAAAAGACAAACCCACCTCCATAGGTATCACAAGGGATAAGAAACTAAGAGTAATGCTACTCAATGCCAGAAGTCTAAACCTCAAGATGCACACACTCTAAACTCTCCTTAGCATGGAGAACATCGATATCTGTGCAGTAACAGAAACCTGGTTCAAGGCTCCCGAGAGCACCCAAGCACTACCAGGTTATACCTCATGCCATGCCTTTTGGCCCCAAAACTTGGACTGTACTACAAAAGGAGGGGGAGTATCAATATTCTTCAAAGATACCCACACCTCCAGGTTGGTGGCACAGCATGAAGCATCAGAGACTATCCATGTGCAACTAACAGTGGGTAAAACTGCCTTCCAGTTTATAGCCTGCTACAGACCACCCTCCCAAACCCAGGAACCCCACACAGCCTTCCTGAGAACACTGGAAAATATGAAGGTCTCTCCAAACACCATTATATTGGGCGACTTCAACTACCCAAACATAGACTGGGAGCATTACTCTAGCTCCAACACCCTAGCCCAAAGGTTCCTAGAATTTATAAACTCAAATGCTATGAAACAACTTGTTACCACTCCCACAAGAGGGGAAAGTATACTGGACCTGATCATCACCAACATGGGGACTCTATGCTCCAGACCAGAAGTGTATCCCTCACTGGTAAGATCAGACCATAAACTAATCTCACTGGATATTCCCATCCCGACTCCACCCCCTGCCCTGAAAACCACAGTGAACAACTTCTCTAAAGCAAATTTCACACTCCTCAAAACCGAGGTGGAATCCTTCAAAGCCCCCGGGCCTGTGAAAAATATGGCCCAGACAGCAGAATCCTTTATAAACGCATTCTATGAACACCTTCAGGAATGCATGAATCATGCAATCCCAAATAAAACCAAGACCCAATCCTCCAAAGGCAGACGTCCTGTCTGGTGGACCCCAGCCATAAACAAACTATACAATAGAAGGAGGAAGCTACTACATGATAGAGCAAAATCCCAAAAAGGGAAGGCATCTCTGATCAGTATTAGCAAAAAATTACGGGCACTCATAAAATCGTCTAAGGCCAGCTTCGAGAGAAAAATTGCACAGGACACTAAGGATAATCACAAGGCTTTCTTTAGTTATGTTAGGAACCTGGGTGGGAATTCCCAGATATGCCCAGAATTAGTCCAAAATGACAAAAATACACCGAACCCACAGACATTGCCAACATCCTAGCTGACAAGTTCAGAGCAACCCCCCCCCCACTAAAAGGGCAAATATTTATCCCAGCAGAGTGCTGCCCCCCTGACATCTCAGATGCTCAGGTAAGAGCTGCCCTCTCCAAAGCAAAAAACACAGCATCAATGGGACCAGACGGTGTCCTGGGCTGCGTCCTACTTGAACTCCAAGAAGAGCTAAACCCAAACATAAAACTACTGTTCAATCTCAGCCTTACTACAGGATATGTACCCAAAGAGTGGCATACAGCAACAGTGGTCCCTCTCCACAAAGGTGGTGCCTCAATGGATCCTGGAAACTATCACCCCATAAGCCTGACTAGCTTGGTCTGCAAAGCTATGGAAAGGATCATCATGGACCTCATAAATAAAGATATTGGGGACCTACAGACACTGGATCTTACCCAGTTTGGCTTTGTTAAGGGCAGATCCTGCCTCTTAAACCTGGTTGATTTCTTTGAAACAGTCACCAAGGCCATTGACGAGGGGAAGGTGGTCCACACAGCCTACCTGGACCTCGCAAAAGCCTTCGATACAATACCCCACTCGGGCATTATAGATAAGCTCACCAGCTTAAATATAAACCCCTATGTCACTAGATGGGTTGCAAACTGGCTCAAGGACAGAACCCACATGGTTAGAATTGCTGGAGCCATGTCAGACTCCAAACCAGTTAAAAGTGGCGTCCCCCAAGGCTCAGTCCTGGGACCTCTCTTGTTCGGTATATATTTCTCGGAGGTACAGGCCAACATGGAAGGACTGTGGCTGACTAAGTTCGCAGATGACTGCAAACTGTGTGCCATAATCGACTCTCCAGCCGACACAAGCATCCTCCAAATGGGCCTCATAGAAACAGACAACTGGTGCCAGAGCCATGGCCTCAAGCTAAACGCCAAAAAGTGTATAGTCATCCCCTTTGGCAAAAACAAAGTGCCCACAAATTACCACATAGGTGGTAATCCATTAAGTACAGAAGAAGTAATTAGGGACCTGGGGACCCAAGTTGATAACAATCTTTCATTTGACAACCACGTGGCCAAAGTGGTTAGAAAAACATTTTATATAGCCCACCTAATCATGAGGGGATTCACATCTAGATCAGGGGAGGTCATCGTGCCTCTTTACTCATCCCTCATCAGGCCCATAATTGAGTACAATGCCCCTTTTGGGATGTACCTTACCAGACACCTGCAGCAACTGGAAAGACCCCAACAGTTCCTCACCAAGAGGATCATAGGGCTCAAACAGATGCCATATGCTGCCCAGTTAAAGAAACTCCAGCTCTACTCAGTGGCATACCGCCTGCTCAGAGGCGATCTGTGCCTGACATATAAAGCCATGTCCAACCTGGAATTAATGGACATGCTGCACCTCAGAAAATCCAAATCCCATCGAGCTACACGCTCGAGAGACTTGAACCTCAGCACTGAAATAAATAGGACATGCTGGAGGGACAGATTCATAACCCAGAGGCTCCCTTCACTCTGGAATAAAATCCCTATCCAGGTTAGGCAGAGTCCCTCATTGACTCTCTTCAAGAAGAATCTTGATGAGTGGATGGGAGATCATAGGTTTACCCCGGGTATCACTTCTGTGTCACTGTTAGACAGAGGCACAGTATACTAACCTCGAAAAAGGGCATAGCAAAATTAATTTAAAATGTGTGGCAATAGCCAAACACACTCTGGCTAGGCTTATAAATGCCCTAGGGCAGATAGCCTAGTATGAACCTATGAACCTATGAACCTATCTCCCACCATCCGATGCTGCACTGTAGGAAAAGATCTTTATCTTATCAAGTAACGTTTTTCCATCTGTAAAGTGCACATATAGTCAGTGTAAGCACCTGTTAGAAAAATGTTTAATACCTTGTTTTGTACTTCCAGTTTTATAGACTTTTCAGAGGCAGAGCACATTCATTTGCTCAAGTTCTGGAATTTTACAACTATAAAGGACTCCTTGCATTTACTGAAGGTGTCTGACTGGATGGTAAGGGAAATATTTAAAAGTTTGTTTCTTCCACCCACTTTCTTCTAGTTGCAGGGGACATTCTTAGTCTGAGCTGTAAACAGCACTTTGCAGTGACTGAAAGCTTCTGGTATGCTCAGTGCTTTTAGTATTCCTAGCCAAAAATGTCAGGGTCTGAAAAAGAGGTGTTTTGCAGCCATCAAAGGTACTTCACATTTGTTGAAAATTTCTGACTAATTGCGAAGTGCTGAAAACTTCAGACTAATTAGTGAAATGTGTAGAACCTCTTGGAAGTGCCTCTGAGTACTTCTACAACAGACTTCAAAGGGTCTGTTCATATACTGTATGGCATTTCTTTACAGAGGCCTAAGGTTACTAATACTTTTGTAGTATCTTTTCAGTAAACCAGGGGAACTTCCATATTGCATTGTCAGAAGGGTAATAAACTGTGACAAATAGTAATGGAGTCCTCAGGTTCTTATTTGAAAAGAGAATGTATTAGCTCAGTAAGTCACTCTTGTGTTTCAATTCCAGAAACTTCACAGATGATACAGAAGTAGAATAAAATACAAAAAAATAAAACCTGCAGTCTTAATGCATCCAGCAACTTAACATTTAAAATTATATTCTGTCAACTAGGCAGCAGAAATCATTTTATAAAACCCCAATCCAAACTGATTCTCTTTCAAATACAGACTCCACATGAGTATTAATGAACTGACTAAACGTGTGTATACTGATGTCATCCCCCTGCATGAAATGCATGCATCACAAAATCCTGCTGAATAAGGTAATCATAAGCAAGAATTAAGTCTACTGTAAGTCCAGAGCTAAAACAGAGAACTCAGCATTAGCCTCATGCTATGCAACCAGCTTGGCTGTTTTTCCCAAGATTGTTATTTGCTACTGGGAGCTGAACTTTAAATGTGCTCCTCACATAGCAGAAAATTCACTTTCGCAGCTTTTGCCCATTAACCAGCTTTGTTGTGAAGTTACATCGAGGCCAACCATCTGGATGTTTATTAGTTTTGAGATGAAAAGGGTAATGGCAGTTTCAGTCACACAGATGTAAAAGCTGATGGTGCTTTATGTGATTAATAGGATAAACAGCTTGAGGCCTCAGCAGCAGTTTGGCAAAAGGTAAAGAGCATTGCTGAGCCTGACACCTGCTTACTTTTGCTGTCACTGCTTGTTAAATACATGATTTTAAGACTCTAACAAGAAAACAAACAATGGATAATGCAAAATATAGATATTCTGCTTATACTTCATTTACTTGGACAGATCGTGCAGGAAACATATTCTACAAATTAACCACCTGTCTCAAGTTTTATTATAGCATTATGCAACTTTTCAGATAGATAGACCATTAAAAATTGTGAACCAACTAGGAAAGTTAACATATACAAATTTGCCTTAAAAGTAATGTCAAGTGTATTATTGGCTTTGTATTCTTCAGAAACTAGAGAAGCACCATTAATTCTCTGTCCAAATGTCATATGTGTTATAGCCCCTGTCTCATGCATATCATCTTACAAGATGTGCTACCCTGCAGTGCTAAACTAAGACAGAGTAGAACTGGATGAGTGAAATATATATATATATATATATATATATATATATATATATATATATATATATATATATATATATATATATATATTATTTCCTTCTACATTTCTCTTTGACAGCCATACTTTGTAAATCAAAGACATAAGATGGCAGAACTTGACTTCAGGAAGAAATTAAATCAATCTAAAAACCGAGGAAGAGTATAATTTCCATTCAGAAAAGTGAATACCTCCAGGTGCACATTTCACACAAGAAAAACTATATATATATGTAATTTAGCTTACAAAACAGTATACTTGCCATGACAACACACAATGCAGTACTTGATCAAAAGTACAAATAAACATAACTTTTCTTAATGCAGAGCACTTCATACATAGAATTTGTAAAACTGCTACTGAAGTGACATATCAGGTTGTAGGAGCCTGGTCCCCCACACACATACACACATGAAAAATGCATGCACTGTATTTTTTTTTTCAGTAAGCACACACTGTAACAAAACAGATCATATTTATCAAGAAATGGTACAATTTCATATATATGTTTACATGTTAATGAAACAGCTATATACAGGAAGATTAAATAAGTAAGGTTTAGATACATCAAATTATAAAATTTCAGTTCTTATTCTTCTTTCGGCTTTTTCCCGGTTAGGTCATACCACAGCGATCTTTGTCCGCGCACATGAATGGGCAGTGGAGTTTTAATTGTCGAAGTTGCCAGCCCGCAACCTTCCACAGAAGGCACCCACACACACACACACACAATTTTATTAGGTCAATCCACCTGCATCATGTCTTTGGGATGTGGGGGGATGGAGCACCCGGAGAAACCCGGATAGACCGGAGGAGGACACACACTCACAGGGACAGGCAGACCAGATGCAGAAGGCAGGAGACAGAAGGCAGACTGACAGATTCGCACAACCGGAGAACCTTGCTGTGAGGGAGAACAGCTTGCTGTGAGGCAGCACACCACACCACCAAATTATAAAATTTCAGTTAAAAATACAAATTGATTAGGTCAGACATGAAAGAAAGTTCTTATGTTATGGATACAGTATCAAAGACCATTGCACAGTGATAGCAGTGGAATTAGAGAAATACATGACAAAGGAAAGACTGGAAAGGTATGCTAACCAAGATGCTGGGAAATGCATTAGAAGGTCTCTTTAGTGAAGTAGTAGCTTTGGACAATGGTAGTTACAGGTGAGCAATTTCATTTGTTATGCTGGAAGTTTGTTTTGCTAAAAGGGATGTAGATGAAATGGTCCTGAGATCTGTGGAGAGTTTAATGAAGACTATAGCTTTAAAAGCACTTTGGCTGTTTGTTACAGTGGTGTTGATAACACAGTCGAGATAACCAAGTCAGTAATTACTTGCATGCTGGTATTGCATGTAGGCTGTTAGCTATAGAGCACAATGAATGACTGCACATGTTTGTAGAAAGAGACTGCAGTAATGGAGAAGGAGATAATAAGTCCGATTAAAGAACCACTTCATCGATAAAGGTTATCAACTCTTTATGGACAGTATGAATATCAGAACTCTGTCAAAAGCAGTTGTTGTGGAAAGTAATGTTAAGTGAAAATCTGACAAGTTATTCAGCCTTGTCTAAACTCAGACTGACCCAAAAGGATGGCTGCAAATGCAGGATGGGCACATATGAAGTCGATTGCTATTTTTGTTTGACTGTACATATTCTTATAGGTTCATAAGTTCATAGGCTGGTATTAGGCTATCGGTCCTAAGGCCTATACAAGCCTAGCCATAATAATACCCTGGCTATTTCTTCCAACACTACTTACTTCCTGGACCCCTGTCTAGCAGGGCAACTGACGTGATCCCCGGGGTGAATTTCCTTTCTCCCATCCAATTGTCAAGGTTCCTTTTGAAGAGGGCCAAAGAGGTACTCTGCTTGACATGTATGGGCAGTCTATTCCAGAGTCTGGGGAGTCTCTGGGTCAGAAACCTATCCCTCCAGCACATTTTTTTTATTGAAATTGCAAGGTTTTGTTCTCTGGAGCATGTGGCTCTGAGGGATTGGGATTTCTTTAAGTGTAGCATGTCCAACAGTTCTGGGTTTGACATAGCCTGGTATGTTAAGCAGAGATCGCCTCTGAGTAGACGGTATGCGACAGAGTATAGCTGGAGTTTTTTAAGGCAGTCAGTATAGGGCATCTGATTTAGACCTGTGATTCTTTTAGTGAGGTATTTTTGTGGCTTTTCCAGTTATTGCAGGTGTCTTGAGAGGTACATACCAAATGGGGCATCGTATTCTATAATGGGTCTAATGAGGGATGAGTACAGTGGGACAATGACCTCCTTTTTTCTGGATGAAAAGCCCTTAGTGATGAGATGTGCCACATAGAAGGATTTCCTGACTGTTGTGGCAATGTGGTTATCGAAGGTAAGACCACTGTCCACCTGTGTCCCTAAGTCTCTTATCACACTTTTGGTGTTTAGTGTACTGCCACCTATGTGGTAATTCACAGTACATGTTTTTTTCCCAAAGGGGATAACTATACATTTCTTGGCATTGAATTTGAGCCCATGGCTCTGGCACCAAGCATCTGTTTCTGTAAGGCCCTTTTGTAAACTATCCACATCATTTGGAGATTCAATAATGGCTCCCAGTTTGCAGTCATCTGCGAACTTTGTTAGCCAGAATCCCTTAGTATTGGCCTGTACTTCAGAGAAGTAGATGCCAAACAAGAGTAGCCCCAGGACTGAACCCAGAGGTACTCCACATGTCACTTGTCTGGAGCTGGATTTGGAGTCAGCTACTTTTACAGTGTGGGATCTGTCAGTAAGCCAGCTGGCAATCCATCGAGTGATGTAGGGATTAATCACCAGCTTAGTAAGTTTATCTATGATTCCAAAAGTGGCAGATGGTGTCAAAGGCCTTGGCGAGGTCCAGATAGGCTGTGTGGACCACCTTACCCTTGTCCACGGCTCTGGAGACTGATTCGAAGAAGTCAATCTGGTTCAGGAGACAAGATCGGCCTTTCACGAACCCAGACTGCGTGGGATCCAGTGTTTGAAGGTTCCCAATGTCTTTGTTTAGAAGTTCCATGGTAATATGTTCCATGTCCTTGCAGATCAGGCTCGGCAGACTGATGGGGCGGTAGTTCCCAGGATCCAAGGTGGATCCCCCCTTGTGGAGTGGGGTAACAGTAGCTGTGAGCCACTCAGTGGGCATGAAGCCTGAGGTGAGGCTATGATTAAACATGACACTTAGGTGAGATGCCAGTTCATTTTGTAGTACATGTAGTACACATGAACTACAAAATTAACTGTCACCTCACCTAAGTGTCATGTTGGTCCCATGGATGCTGTATTCTTAGCTTTGGAGAGTGCATTTTTTAGCTGTGTGGCCATTGCTACGGAATTTGGCAATCTTCTGGTATTGAGATGGGCCATTTAGGGGGTGAGAGGGGGTGAAGTTGGCACTGAATCGATCTGCCAGGATATTGGCAATATCCTTGGAATCAGTATATTTAATACCATTCTGTTGTAGCTCAGAGCAGATCTGAGCATTGCCATTTAGATTATTGACATAGTTATAGAATGCCTTGTGGTTGTCTTTGGTATCTTTGGCAATGTTATTTTCATAGCTAGCTTTGGAGGATTCTATGAGGGATCTCAGCTTCTTACTGAGGCTGGTAAGGGAGTTTTTTGCATCCTGGTATTTTCCTCTTTTCTGCAACAGCTTCTTCCTTTTGTTGTAAAGTTTGTTTATGGCAGTGGACCACCAGATTGGCTTCATTTTTTTGGATGAGAGCATCTTGTCTCTATTTGGAATGGCATGATTCATGCATGAGTGGATGTGCTCGTACAGTGCTTTATTGCAGGACTCAGCAGTTGAACTTTCAGTTCCCGTCTGCATGGGTGTCATGAAGTTTGTCACTTCTGACTTGAGTAGCATGAAGTTGGATTTGGAGAAGTTTTTTATGGAGGTTTCCTTACTGGGGGGATGGGGGTGGGATGTGGATGTTAAGGGTGATTAGCTTATGGTCTGACGTGACCAACGAGGGGGTGACCATAGGTGTGGAGCATCGATTTTCCATGTTGGTAATGACCAGGTCAAGGATATTGGAGCCCCTGGTGGGACAATGGATTAGCTGATCCATGGCATTGGAATTTATGAATTCCAAGAACCGTTGGGCAAAGGTGTTGGTACATGAGTAGTTTTCCCAGTCAATGGCAGGGTAGTTGATGTCACCCAGTATTAGGGTGTTTGGTTGTATCTTAATATTTTCCAGTATGTTTAGAAAGTTGTAGTGAGAACCTTGGGGCATGGGGGGGATCTGTAGCAAGCTACAATTTGGATTGCTGTCTTACCTAGTGTTAGTTGCACCTGGAGAATTTCAGATGCATTGTGTTGGGCAACTAACCTGGTGGTGTGAATATCCTAGGTGAATATGGACACTCCTCCACCTTTAGTGTTTCAATCCTGGTTTGGTGGCTGAAAGGTGTGGTAAGAGTTGTAGCCTGGTATTACAGGGGTGCTCTCTGGAGCCTTGAACCAGGTCTAAGTTATTGCACAGAACCGATGTTCTCCATTTTTAGGAGTGCCTCGAGAGAGTGCATTCTGAGGTTTGGACTTCTAGCATTGAGTAGCACTTCCTTCAGATTTTGCATGCTTGTACCTGTTATGGTGGTGGTTTTGTCCTTTGAACTTTGCCTAAAAAAGGCACTATAGGGGTGGCAAGAGCCTTAGCCAGTAATCTGAATCCCAGGGGCGACAGGTGCAGACCATCTCTGGTAAAGCATCATGGTCTGTTGATCATGTCGTCCCTGGCAGACAGATACTGGATCCCCTTTGAATGACACCAGAAGCTTAGCCAATTGTTGAAGTCAATCATTTTGTCCTTATATTGTGGTATCATTCGTGGTGAAGGCAGGATGCTACTCAGGGCTAGGGTCATACCTGCCTGGGCCACATGATCCAAGAGCTCTTTCATGTCTCTTTTCATGTAGTCCAGGGAGGTATGTCTCAAGTCATTCACTCCAACATGGACAATGACAGAGTCATATTTGTACTTGTTGTGGAGTGTCTTGAGTGCATGTGTTATGTGGTGGATCCTGGCACCCGACAGGCAGCTGGCTGTAATTTTCTCCTTGTTCAGCCTGGTGAGTGGGACATCAGTGCACCTGACTATAGAGACACCTATGACTAAAGTGTTAGGCACATTGTCTTGCCTTAGGGGCTGTTGCTGGGTGGCACACTGGTGTTGTGAGCTATGTGACACTTTGGTTGCGATTGGTGTTTGCATTTCAGCTTCGGAGGTCCTTGTTGCTTGGGCAGGTTACAGTTAAGGGCCTTCTCATATGTGGATTTAGTATTGCTTTGTGTGGGTGTTGGAGGTGCGGGTTTAGAAGGGCTATGTGTTGCTTGAGATGTAGTGCGGGTGTTAACCTTCTCCTCTTGACTGTCTATCACAATCTTGGTTGGAGAGAGTTTTACTTCCAGTTTGGCTATGTAAGTGCATCTCTCACAGGTTGTAGTGTTGGGTGGTAGGAGGAGAGGGTTTTCTGTGTACATGAGACAATTGTTGCATTGCCCCAGTATGCCCAGATTCACCAGGTGGACAGGAGAAATCACCGGAAGCTGACCCTTGGACATGCCGGGTTTGGTGCTTTTTTTGTAAAGTACAGGAGCTATTTTTCCTTACCTTAGCAAGCTACTTTGCAATTATAGGCTGTTTAGTGCCTATGATTAGTTACTCCTTATTAACAAGGAGAAAAAACAGAAAGAAAGACACTTGCAGTCCATTTCATTAATAAAAGCATTTATATATGGATGACATTGTCTCTAGTGCTGCTGTTCCTGCCCGGGAACATGATCCTGTCATTTTGGCTCAGTGAACTCCACCCCAGAGAGACAGCACTTTGTGTCACAGCTTGCAGAGAAAGCGGTATCTTGGCTCCTCCCCTTGGGCAGGGGCCACCTGTCCTTCAACCAGAAGCATATTTTATGCTACATTTTAGTCTTTCCTTCATAGAGTTTATGGTTTTCTGGCAAACTACTGTGACTTGAACTTATTAAATAATGACAAACATTTCAGTATCAAACTTCATGTCTGCTGTAATGCATGTTTATACAAACCAGTTATTCTATCAACTTTCTAAGTGTACAAGAGCAATATTTAAGATATGGCCCAGTTTTGTGCTGATTACATCCAATAATCTAGCTATGTATGGAATTCTAGTGCTAAGAAATCGAGAGGTATGTTTCTGAACATTGCTCCCCCAGGTGCTGAGCACCTTCTCAGCCTGACTGTCTTTTGACTCTTTTTTTTTTTTTTTTCCTCTTTTGGGGTCACTGTTTTGTTTGTCATTTTGGCTGCAGTTTTTATTTTATCCACATTGTTGTTAGAATGTTAAGGCTATACAACCAAAGAAAATCTTTTTGTCATGCCTGTCAGTTAGGTATAGTGAGCGGGGCAGGTCCCTGTTTTCCAAATGTTTGTCAGAACAGTTTTTTATTTACTGCCAGTTTTTGCAGCCCAAGCATTTAGTGACACTAAAGTGAATCCCACACTAGGCTGGTTTGCAGTAAGGCTTCAGTTAGTCATGGAGTTCATCATACCTCTCAAATGTCCCTAATTTTGTGTCTTAAAATTATTTACATTTCTACATTGAAAGGCCCTGCTACACACACAGAGATGAGAATATTTCAACGGATTCCTATTGAAACATCAGACATAACCATAATAATTCATCAAAGATTGTTAAGATAAAGTAACAAATTTTAATGATCCATTGAGCTTTATAGTTGACGCTGTTAGCAGTCTGTTAGTTAGTGTTTCATATCTACCCATTAGTTTCAGAATATGAGAGATATGAGAGATAGTGAGCCACAGTTTGAAAAGGGAAAATTGAGAGTTATGGAACTCGTTATAATCCATGTATATATATATATATATATATATATATATATATATATATATATATATATATATATATATATATATATATGGTATACAGTCATGTGTCAGAATACACATTCCGAATGTCCATTTCTGTGAAACGTTTTGCCGAATTCCTTCACGTTGACTAGCCTAAATGTTGTAAATATGTCAAATTCAACATTCCTGGATCGCTCCACCACCAGAACGAGTGGTACCATGGGTCAAAAAGGGGGTGAGGTTTTGTATTTCGCCATTTGTTTTTTGCAGTTTTTGACTTATGAGATTCACGATTCGTGGAAGAAGCATCACAGATGTAGCCGTCCAACTTTTGAATGTATACATCTATATATATATATATATATATATATATATATATATATATGGGTCTACTATATTTGATTGAAAGTACATTTAGTTGAAAATGAAATCACTATGGTCACTTCATTGAAACTTCATTTCGGTGAAAACTCATTTGACTGAAACTCATTTCATTGAAAGTTACATATGGCCTTTTCCCCACTGTATTGCAATCCTGGAGTTAGTATATATAGTAAGGTGGGTGGTTGAGGGTCAGCCACCCACATTGGGGGGTGTGGGGGCGAACCCCCCCATATTATAAACATTTTAAACTATACACATGGAATCTTACAAATATAATGAATAACTACTTACAGAAGACAATATTAGTATGTAAGGGGCTTTGGCCCCCACATCCCCCAATGTGGTCGGCTGTGCCTCCCCCACACCCCCTTACTATATATACTAACTGCAAGATTGCACTACAGTGGGAAAAGGCCATATCTAACTTTTAGCAAAATGAGTTTCAATCAAATGAGTTTTTAATTAAGTGCATTTTCAGTGAAGTGGCACTCGTGATTTCATTTTCAACAAAATGAACTTTCAATCAAATATAGTTGAACCATATATATATATATATATATATATATATATATATATATATATATACACACACATCTCTCTCTCTCTCTCTCTCTCTCTATATATATATATATATATATATATATATATATATATATACACACACACACACACACACACACACACAAACACATATGTAGACATAGTGTATATATATATATATATATATATATATATATATAAAGATATATACATATGTGTATATATATATATATATATATATATATATATATATATATATATATATATATATATATATATGTATATTGATATCTACACAAACACACACACACATATATAGCTCTTTATGGTGGCCACTGTTGATATGACAGCCTGACCCCATGTACATCAATGGGGAAAAGGAGAGTTTATGTCGATGTGTACACATATAAATTCTCAGTTAACTGGCACCCATGGGGCATGATAGATGCTGGATAACTGTAGTTTCTGGTTGCTTGGGATTTACTATTAAAAATAGGCCTGACTAATACTATACCCTATTCCATTTGTTTGGTTTGACTTGCTCCCAGGTTTGGGAGGGAGATATTTTATTCCTATAGTCCTTTTTAAAACTCTAAAACACTTTCTGTGGGGGGCAGAAAGTGCAACACATGAAAATTGTACTGTATTTCTTTGATTTTTTTTTTCACGGTTGTGTGAGAGTGCCGGTTTCTTGAGTTCCAGTTAACTGAGAGTTTACATATATATATATATATATATATATATATATATATATATATATATATATATATATCGCGGTGCCACGTGGGTGTGGTGGGGTGGCGGGAGTCTGTCTCCTCTTGTCCTGTTGCGTGTTTCCGTGGTGGGTGCCGGTGCTCCCCTTCCCTCCCATGCAAAAGCATGCTGCAATGACATTGGACACTCTAAATTGGATGTGTAGGTGCGTGTGAGTGTGGGTTGTGCTCTGTGGGCGGTTGGGCGCTTAGGCCAACCACTCGACACGTAAAATGCCAACCACTAGGTGATCTGCTGTATGCAACCCGAAAAGGCGAAGCCCCGAAGAAGAAGAAGATATATATATATGTATACACATACACATATACATATATTAGGTTTTATATTGTTTTATATTGTATTTTACAAAAAACTTCAAAACAATACATTTTAAGCAATAGACATGAATAGTTACAACACATGACTCTCTCCGGAAACAATACCCCCCTACCCTCCCAACTTTTTATACTAACTTCAGGATCGCACTACAGTGGGGAAAGGGGCATATACCTTTTACTTGCTTTACAGTAGTCTACACAATGCCATATATACTAACTGCACTTTAGTGAAATGCGATTCAGTGAAATAAGTTTTCAGTTATTTGTGTTTTCAGCGATGTGGTCGGGCTGAAACAAAATTCAGTGAAATGAGATTCAATGAAACAAAGTAGACCCATATATATATATATATATATATATATATATATATATATATATATATATATATATATATACACACCCATATATATATATATATATATATATATATATATATATATATCTATATATACAATATTACACATCGAACATATGAAACATGGTGCCAAATAAGCTGAGCAATGAACAAATGTTTATTTCAGTATGGCAAATAATTAATAATTTTTGATGTCTTCAACAACTTTAGGAATGGCATAAAGAATGAATCCATCCCTTATCCTATAACCAATCTCACTTATACTTTCTACAGTATGGCATTTACCAAGCTAATTTTTCATACCATAAATAATTGATTCTGAGTAGCATTGAAACTGCTTACTTGTCTTCCACGGAGACTGTCCAATTTTAAAACATCTCCTAACAAGACATATTAGCATATTTTACAAAAATAAAGGGGTGAATCCCTTTACTTCCCACTGTAGGTATTTGATCAATTCTTTCAAAATCACTTGTCATCGTTATGTTCCATAAGCTTATACATTGTCTTAAAGGAATATAAGGCCATATATATATATATATATATATATATATATATATATATATATATATATATATATATATACTTAGCTATGTATCTCTCTCTCTCTCTCTCTCTCTCTATATATATATATATATATATATATATATATATATATATATATAAAGCTTTCTTCAGTATAGGTTTTTTATTTACTCCACTCTGCAAAGTGGCAAGAGTCCTTGAGAAATTATAAACAATATCAAACAGCTCTCTGGAGTGCGTAGTAGTGCTGGAAATGGTGTGCGTAGTACCACTATGGTACAAGCTACTGGTAATTCTACTGCTAACAGACTTCACTGATCGTGTTGAAAATAATGGCTAAATGGCTATACCTTTAGGGTAGAAATTGAAATAAACAGACTGCCAGATTTGAACCTAGGTTGTGAGTTGTTACT
The DNA here is from genome assembly GCF_019279795.1 of Protopterus annectens. Classification (NCBI taxonomy): domain Eukaryota; kingdom Metazoa; phylum Chordata; order Ceratodontiformes; family Protopteridae; genus Protopterus; species Protopterus annectens. Next base: position 1,635,809,926 of record NC_056739.1, on the reverse strand, counting down.
GGACTTCCATGCTAGTCATGGGCTATTCATAATGAAAACCATGTATAAATACAAGGCTGATCTTAAGGTTATTAAGTCCCAGAACACCTTAGGATTGGCTTTTGTTTGATGATCAACTTTATATTCATACTGACAGAACTTAACATCATGTACTTCCCCTGTCTTTTTTATTAATTTTTTAATTTGACAGCCCCATTATTTGTTTAACTGAATTGCTAAGAGTCACGTACTAGACAAACAGAGAGACTGAGGAATCAAAGCCTGTACTACTAGGTAAAGCTTGTTAGCAGTTCACAGACTTTGCCTTCCATGATAACCTCCAGGCTGAACACTCAAGAAAAAGAAGTGTTGTATCTCCTGATGATCTTCATTTGTTTGTGAGTTAAATTACATTTAAGAGAGACAGACAATAAACAGTCAAGGTAAACCAAAACAGTAGCAAAAAAGGTCTTAAGACTGATGCTTCCCTATATTGTTAGAGGCAGGGGACCACATTCAGATTGGACCTACTGAACATATCAGTATTTGAGGGGAATTTAAGGAACTTACGCTAAGAGGTGGGCAGTGGTTGGCATGATGGTAACTCCAGGATCCATTGTTAGAAATAAGTGGTGAAGTAAGCTATCAAGTTTGAGGAAGAGTCTTTATTTGCAAAGACAGAATGCTGGGGATGAGCTCCCTGCATTTGAACAATCGATACTGACAGGTGAAGAAGCAAATACTGTAGCAATACAGAAGAAAATGCCTTGGTGTAGGAGGGGTTTGCTAAGGCCATAGCAAATAACTTCCAGATGGTCTCAAGGTTATTCTGGGAAATCATCAACTTACATAGGAAGGAAATGGGACATTGCCCATGAGTCTGTCCCTCTGCACCTAGAATACTGCATCAATAATTTGGCTTAGCAGACATATTGGAGGGATATGAGAGTTTGCCAGTACAATCTACACATGTTTGTTGAATCTAGAGCAGGCATATGATTGCAAAACCTTGAATGATATGTGGGAGGTGCTACAATAAACAGCATCTCAGTACTCCTGTCCTATACCATTTATCAACTGTGCTTGTAGACTTGAAAATTGTGGCTGCATTCTCAGAGTTAAGTCAGAAAGAGTCAACATATCACAGGCCTCTGATAAGGATATATCTTGTTTCACTGCTGGTTTATAATTGCCATAGTCAGATATCAAGGCAGGACTCAGCTGAGGATTAAGGAGGATTAGACGTCTGAGGAGATGAGGGCTGCATGTTTCATTATATATATATATATATATATATATATATATATATATACACACACACATATATATATATATATATATATATATATATATATATATATATATATATATTTTTTTTTTTTTGCCAGCTGATATTGCTTTCTCATTCTTATTGTTATTCTTATGTGCCTGTGATCTCCAGTAACCAGTGAAAGTGTTCACTGTTGAGGATGAACTGGTTATGACAACCTCTTTTTAGAGTACTCTGTAGTCTCCTTCAAAAAGATTAGATTTTTTCAGTGTAGGTGTGTGATGACCCACTACTGACAACCAGTAATCAAGGATCCTCAATCCTCAGCACTGGCAACAGTGGGGGACATTCACTGAGAGGTTGACAAGTACACACACAGTATTTCCAGATGCAGCTCCCCGCATCAAGTACCATTTCCCTTAAGAGCACACAGAGACCACAGTCAGTCTGGGCCTGGTTTCTCATTCTTCCTCCAGATCCACAGCAAGACTCTCCACTGGCACAGCTACAGAGTTGATATCTCAGCTGAGTAACCAAGCTAAGACCCACAGGCCCCTCTCTGTCTAACCAGTACTTCATGTCCCTGCCCAAGTAGCTGATACACACACACTTTGAGGTATGATTTACACACACACACACACACACACACACACACACACACACACACACACACACACACACACACACACACACACACACACACACACACACACACACACACACACACACACACCCGGGAAAGGCTGGCACAGGTTTATTAGCTATGCCCCATTCTGGCCACACTACAAGGTAGTTATTATTGCCGCCAGTCACCCCTTATCAGCTACTTTAAGGCCCCTAAGAAAGGGTGTCCAATTTTACTGTGTAATATTACTAATACAAATGGTAGTTTTACCAGGAGCAAGGCTATTAGGAGTGGGATACACAGTGTCACCAAATAAACATCCAAAAACTCCCAAAGCTTAAATATGTCTATACAGATCATCCACAATGAAAGGTGTATATATACTTAATAATAAATAATAAAAGAACAAGACAATACTAAATATATATTCACAGTGACATCAGAGTTCAAAACTGTAGTAAATATTTAAAACAACATTGCAGGACAGTCTCAAATAAAGAAAGAAAAATATCTCAATCAGAGAATTACTATAACCTAAGAACTTACTAATAGACCAAGGCAGATGTGGTGACTGGCTCTTCTAGTTGTCAGGGGCAAGACAGAATGCAGATTTCTCAAATTAATATCTCAAATATTACTGCTGGGATAGCTTGCAGAATGACATAATTTCTTATCATCTGGCTGTAGTTCCCAGGTGAACCCCCCACTGCTGGAAGCTGGCAGTATTTAGCGTCTACCTGTAAAAATACATAGACCTCAGATATTTGGCAGATGATGGAAGTGATAAAAAATTGCATTCCTTCATGCTTTCAGAGGTACTAATTAGTTCACTCTGAAGACAATACAGAAAGCTTCTCTGCACATACTTTGTGTCTCTAGCTGCATTGAAAACTGAAATATACCATCTTTTACTATGTAGCCTATAAAGTAATTTAATTTCAGATATTTTACTAAAATTTGCTGTACTGAAGTTAACTTCCTGTATTTCAATTTCCACTGGTAAAGTATATACATTTAGACAGCTACAATAGTACATATACAGTTCTGTTCTCTTCCAGCAGTGCACACTGTGGCTGCATTTCAAAAGCAAACACTTTATAAAATACCTTTTTCTATAGTTCTAATACAGTTGGAACAGATGCACCGTATATAAATCATGTTGATATTCACAAATAACATATAATTATTTGTAAAATTTCATATAGCTGTGCTGACAGTATCTCCCTTCATCACAAGGAGAATGAGTGCATTTACTTTAAAGAGAGAAATTTAAGCTTCTTAGTATCTTCTACACGAATAATGAAGGAAAGAACCAGAAGCTTAGCCAATAGGTAGGTGCAGTGTTTACAATGCTTCAAACTTAATTCCAAGTTAATATGATAAAGTAAGAGAGAGGTGACTATGGACATGTTTTTGGGAGTGTAATAAAGTGTCAAATTCTAAAAATTCCCTAAAGAGTACTTTGTCAAAATTGTTGTTGGAGCAAATAGCTGTAACTAAGAAAATTATTTTTTTTCTTTTTAAACACCTTTGTAGGCAAACATACATCAATAGTGAAGAAAACAAACCATATTAACATGTTTTCCATTTGCATACGTTATACATCACATATGTTTTCTTTCTTATAACTGTTAAGAGTCCAGCATTGTCAGATGTTAATTTCTTGCCTCTCCTTAAACCTCAATCCTCCTCCTGAACATTACCCTGCTTGCATTGTTCCCACAGTTTCCATTATTTCTATGTAATTCACTCCTTCCCTTTGTTCTAAAAATATCACTTACAGTTCTTCTGTTTTACAATAGTCATTGTTTAAAATACATTTGAAATTATTTTTTTGATCCTGGACAAAGGATCTAAATTGTCTAGACATAGCAAGGTCTCACTAATTGTTTAATGATATCTGCTAAAAATCTAAATCTAAACCAACTGTAATTGCAATACTGAATAGTGTAAAGGAGGTGAAGGAAATTGAAGTGGGACCTTTAGAAAAAGGAACAAATTGCATAGAAATAAATTGGATTTTTAGGAGCAGTACATGTAATATCCTTGAGGATTAGTGAGGTTTAAAGGATGGCAAAAATTGAATGAAAATTCATTAAAAGAAAGAAAACATACTTTCAATGTATAATGTATGAAAATGAAAAATGCCTATTTGCTTTGATTTCTTGTATATTAATGCATGTGCACTTAGGTATTATGTGAAGATTTGATAATGGTGTTTTAAAAAGGCGGGAGGGTGAGACTGGTACAAAATTATCCTGGAATAGATGCATATGCTTAGGGATGAAGAAGTCTCCTGGTAATATGCTGGTATTGTGTTAGCTATTCATCTTCAAAAAGAGAACTTTAGCTGTAAGAAGACTCATGGTGGGCTGCACTGAAATTAGACACATGTGACTGAAGGATCTATCTGTCTATCTATCTATCTATCTATCTATCTATCTATCTATCTATCTATAAAACATAGTTTGTCATACTTGCTAAACTACATATATATTGAATAAAGTTAATTTGCTGTTGGTTCCATTTAAACTCATTTGTGCATTGCAGCTGTAGTCTAATGTACTTTTATATTTTGGTAATGTTTATGTAGTTTATATTCTAGATTTTATTCAACTTATAGAATGGCTAGATAGTGATGGTGTACATTGAGGTGAGAACCAATACATTCCATATTTAAATGCAACTGTATTGTATTTAGCTTGTGCCATCTTAAAGTTAGTGTATGCATTTTCATAGGGGTGGGAATTTTTAACACATTATAGCATAGTAACACTACCAGGTGTTTCTCTAGTTGCATCCTACTTATTACTATGTTACACCATTAATTTCAAAACCATGCCACATTTAAGCTATTGAAAATGTTCATCTTAACTCATTACAGTTGAATGTGCCTCTAGGCATTTCTGCAGTTACCTCCTACTGTGCCTCTAGGCATCAAATATTGCTTGTTCATATTTGCATTAATAATTCCAAAATTGTGCTACATACAAGGCATCAGAATATTTTATCTTGAAGCATACATGATAGCAAAAACAATTGTATTGATGTTTGACCTCTGTCAGTGAGTACTTGTTAGAACTGTAATGTGATAAATAAGGTTTGGAACAGACCATTTTGTCCAGGGACATCTTCAAGGTGGGGGTTAGTTAGAGTAGCAGGATTTGGGAGGATAGGGTGAGGATAGGGTTACATAGGAATGGATGAGGTTTGGGAGAAAGTGAGGTAGGGGTAGGGAGGGGCTTAGACAATGTTAGGCAAGTGTGACTGGAATATGAGTAATATTTTGGTATGAATTTGCTACAGTAAGCGACAGCCAAGGTGACCTGTAGGTATATGGCAGGGTATCCTGGAGAACAGATAGGCCTTGGATTACTCTAGTGGTTGGGTATAGGAGGTAGGTGTTTCATATTGTTGGTAGCATTTTTTCTTTGTCAGCTAGCTGGTGGGTGGGGGCATGGGGGTCTGTGTTCCAGTAGGGGTCTGGAGGGCTCCTTCTTCCATCATAGCATTTGTTGTGCTAGTGCATTTCCACTGAAGCCACAAGGGGCTTTTCCCAGGCTTGGACTTATGTTGTCAACAGGGTGCACCATACACATGTGTGGCATGCAGACATTTCACACATATTAGATTTCTGACAGATAATAGTAAAATTGGACCTATTCTGTGGTAAAGTGCATCCCTTTTGATACACTCAGGCTAATGCACACCAGTTATTTTATCAATATGCTCCGTATGTCAGAATAGTAAAGGGTGGAGTTATCATTGGTGGGTCAGTGCTTGGTTGCAGTGTTTTTAGGGGCTGAGTAGCTCCCACATGTGAGGATTCCATTCATGTATGTGAGCTGCAGTATTAGCTCTTGCATGGTCTGGTAGATCAAGCAATCGGAACAAAAATAGGCAAGGGTGCTACAATATTATCATTCTTACAAGTTTATAAAGTGGATAGACTGACAGGGCTTTGCATCAGCTTGGATTTTCTGAGGGGAGGGTTCTGGATATCTGGTGTCTGTCAATTTCAGATGCTCATTATGGCTGACACTTTTCACTATCCTAGCTCATCTCCCATTCTATCTGGTTACGCTTAACTGTTTGGATACCTGAAGTTGAACAGCCTGAACAGCACTATAATCTGTGAAGTGGGACTATTTCAGGAGTGTATGTACTAGCGCTTTGAGGCCAAGGGAGCAGTGTATGAGTTCCATAGGGTAGAGGTTGTTCCTGTGTATGCACGGTAGCATATGCATGGCGTTAAGGGGATCAGGCTTACATAGCAAATGTCCTCATGGGGATCGGGCTTACCTTGTAATTGTCCTGATTATCATAAGGTTAGTCTATTCTTATAAAGGCTGGTTTTCAGGAATACCTAAGGAGCAAGCAGATTGAGCTTAAGCATAAAGTATTGGACATCCTACAAACACATGCTAATTCTTCTTGTGACTTTATATTTATAGGAGCAATATTTACAATCCATCTGGGTTTGGAGAGTTGTCCCTCCATTATTTAGGCTTTGACTGGAATTGTTGCACTATGAAGTTGAGAGCTTGGAGGCCAGGCTGGTTCAGGATTACATAGCGCAACCTGCTTCCTTAGCGCATATAACTGCAGGTTTACTTTCGCAATTGGGCCGAGTGGCTCATTTATTTGATTCTCCTTGCTGTTAGAGGGGTATGGTATATGCACAGCATGGGGTGGGGGGAGGAGAGGTAAGAATAAGGAAAAGAAAGATAGAATAAATAAAATACTAGGCAAAGCTTCATTGTAGCAGCTGGGCTGTTTATGCTGCAAGTGCGGTTGCTTATGAAGGTTTTGACATGCCAGTCAGCAATAGTAATTTGTGCTGAGTGCTTCATTTTAGTTAAGGCAAAGTGACTGTTCACCAAGTGTTTTCACGGGCTGGGGTGTGAGACAAGCAGCTGGAAGGTCTGCGTATGTGGGTTAAACAGCAATAGTGATGAAGGGAGAGGTTTAAGAGATTTTCACGGAATATCCTGATTTTGTATCACGTTTGGTCCATTTCTCATAATGCCATGGTTTTCTGGCAATTTATGAATGGCGAAGGTCAGGAAATAGACTATCATTTCATTTTCAGATGTCATACCTTTTGGGGCCTTTGCACCTCACTGCTGATGGCTTCGTCTGGATTGCTTGTTGTAGGAGGTTGAAATGTATGCCATAGCTTTAACAAACTCTTTGGGGGAGGTGTTTGGGGGAAGGAGGTCAGCATTATGGGGAACCGATCTCTCAGTTGTCTATTATTAATAGGGGAGGGGTTATGCCTTGCAGTAGTTTGCATCCCTGATTCTTGGAGGGTGATCAGTGTTAGTCTTGGCATAAGCTGTAAGTCAAAAAAAAAAAAAACGGCCCAGGGACTAGCCTTTTAAGCAGGTTTGTAGTCTGTGACAGGGGCATCTGTAATATAGTGTGTGTGTTTTTTCAATTCAGATGCATGTGTAATTAGTGGGAGGGGGCTGTTGCCACGATGTAGATTAGGGATCGGATGTTTTGTTAGTCCTGCATTTTAAATATATGCATTGCAATTAAAGTGTAAATCTTGTCATTATTATAAAAAATGATTAATAATAATAATAATAATAATAATAATAATAATAATAATAATATAGATGCTTTAGATTTGGTAGTATATCCAGGGTTTTCATCCTTTTCCATTTGTCTTTGCATTAAGTTTCTGATGAGGTTCTGAGTAATCACTGAGGGCGGAAGTCAGAAACAATGACAGATATCAGAGCTTAAAAACCTATGTGGGCAAGCCGGTCATTCCATTGGTTTGTTAAGCTACTAGGGCCAATAATTAAAGGAGGTCACTATTTATTAGCCAGGGGCTTAGCATAGGGTTAAAGTGTTTAATTTGACTAACACAAGGTGCAGGGTTTTCTTCTCATTGGAGAAGTTGGGAGAGAGATAGGAGGAAGGGAGAGAGGTATATAAAAAAAAAAGTGGCAGCTGGTTGCAGTACGGCTGGTGTACATATTGAGTAAGCAGTGTGCAGTACAGTTTGCTTATGAGTAGAGGGAGTTCTGAGGATATGGTATTGTTCACTTCTGTAGGTGTTGGTGTTCTCCTTGACTTTGCTTTCTAGAGTGCCGACTCCTACATTTTACATCACTCTGGGTTTATTTGCAGGTTTTAAATATTTTATAGGTAATCCATAAGGCTGTATTCATAAAGCTCTTTGTCACTGCAGTGTATATAAGCATGGAGCTGTTGCTGTTAATAGCAGGAGACTTGACTCATGGATGGTTTCCTTGTTCTAGCCTTTACTGTTCAATGGGTAGGGGAATAATCATTGAGCTGTGACAACACAGCATGGGTGGGGTTTTAGGATTGTCAGGGTGATGTCAGGGGGTTGGACCATGGTTGGCAGGATGGTGCTTACTACAACTACGAAATATCTTTAGGGTGATGACCTAATCGATATGTTATGGGTTAACTCTTTCAGTTGCTAAGGGGATTAGGGAGGATTGCATATAAAACTTATTTCTTTGTGTTCAGAAGCCTGACAAAATTAGAGGGTGTTTTTGAGTGTGTTTGGAGGACAAGGACATTTAATGTGACTTGCATTTCATTATCTTTGCAAATGACGGTGCTATGATGGGCAAACAAAGGAAGAAGAGATCAGACCCTGTAGTCTGGGTGCAGAGAGCGGAACTTCAATACACAGTGCATGTGGTTGCATTTCCCATTGATGTCAAGTGTGGGGCACTATGGATGGAGCATCGGTCGGTGACTTGAAGGAGGTTGGTTTGAACGGTGATGGAGGCTGTCGCAGTATTGATGTCCTATTGGTTAGAGAGGCTAACTGCAGGAAGTGTTTTTTGAAGGTGATGGATTCTGCTGTGTTGGTGTGCTGCTCTGGAGTGTTCCTGTTGCAGGAGTGGGCACTATGAGGTCAGAGGTAATCTTACTTTGTGCTCATAAAGGTATGTCAGTTTTGGTTCAGATAGGAGGTAGTGGGGGCATGTGAGGAGAAGGTATGGAGCAGAGTGAATCTGGGTAGGAGTTGTTTATGGGGAGGAGTACAGGGTACCACAGGTGGGGTAGAGTCAATTTCCAGGTATGTATGACTTTTAGAGGCAGGTTGAGTTTTATGGGGCATGGTAGGTGTGCAGGTATAGCAAAACCACAAAGAATGTATGAACAGTTCCAAATACTACAAAAATTACCACCACAGATACAAAAGTAGGAAAATTTAATATTCACTTATCGCCTTGGCATAAAGTGCCTTGGAAGACACTTTATGCCGAGGCGCTAAGTGAATATTAAATGTTCATACTTTTGTATCTGTGGTGGTCATTTTTGTAGGTATACAGTTATGTTGGGGATGTTGCAGGAACTGGGGCTTTGTGGTTAAGCAGACGTGGGAAGCCTTAAGCAAGGCATGTTCTTAAGGTAGGATTATGGCAGGGCATTGATAGTTTGGTTTAATTGGTATTGCAGAGGCCTGAAGCTCCCTTTGTATGGATGGCTTATTGTAGGGCATTGCCATAGTGATTAAATTTGTGTTGCAGTTGCCCTGGGTAGGAGTTGGTGAGAAAGATTGGGTATTTGTCTGCTATGGGATCAAGGTTGAGCAGTTCAGTCGGTCAATGAGGTGTTAGCTGCGAGTAGTATAGTTACACAGGTGATAATGGTACACAAACTTAATCCAGATTAGGGGTTTCATTGGCATTTAGGGTCAGGGTAGGTTTAATAGGGTGAGGATTAACTGATATTGGCCATTGACAGGATAGTTTGTGTGTCAAGGGTTGATGTAGATAATGAAGGTTACTAGGCTACAGTTCATGTGGTGTGTTTTTCTTTGTAATGGGTGTATTGAAGTCATTCATATGGTGTTTTTGTTGATCAGCAAATTCTATAATGACATTAAATGCTTTTTTCATTACATTGGGTGGTTGGTGTGGTTAAATTGCTATTAAAATTGGTTTTGAAAAGGAAATTTCATATGGATATTATGTCCATTGGGCAGTAAAACAGGGCTTCAGTTAGGCATGATAGTGGACAATTGTTTTTGAATTTGCATTTGCGTGGCTTTTAGTTCAGTGTTTGGGTGGTACATTTGGAGGGTAATGATTTGGAATCATTGTAAGCTACTATGGATTCTTAGGTGAGTGTCAATTTAGTTAATATATACAGATTAGGCAAGGTTATGGTTGGTTATTGTAGCACTGGAGGCAGGATTAGTGTTATAATTTCAGCAGTTTAGGTAGTGGCTAATTTGGCTAGTTATGTTATAGAGCTTTGGTGGCCTGTTTGCCACTTTGGCTATGTATGTGATAAGGTTTATAAGATGGGGGGGTAGACTCAGTGGCTTGTGTGAGGGAGGATGATTGAGGGGACATGGAGTATTTATTTTACTTTTGGTGTTTGTGTTAGGTGGTGTAGGAGGTTCATTGGGGTTGTTGGGGGATTATGGTTTGTTTCCAATTGCCAATATGGAACTTACAGGGCTGATGGTCGTTGGGCTGCTAACAATGCCATGATGGTTATTTAACCATGTCATGTTATAAAGGCTGGTTGGTTTAATGTCTGGATTGATATTGCGCCTGTGCTAGAAAGATCTCATTAGTATGATGGTATGCAATTGGGTTTAATAATTAAATAGAATGGCTTGTTTTGTTGAGTTGCTAGAATGCCATGATGGCTGTTGAGCTGTTTTATGGGGGTGGCTTGTTGGTCTAGGGGTATGATTCTTGCTTTGCATGCAAGAGGTCCTGAGTTCCAATCCCGGACAAGCCCTGCATTTAAAAAAAAATGCTTATAAGAGATAGTGGGATTCTTAAGCAATGGGAACTTAATGATACTATTTTGGTTGATAATGATGGGGGAATCATTAGAATTGTTATTACTCTGGCATTAAGGAGAGCTCATTTGGTTATTATTGGATTGGGTGGGCAATGGGGTTGGAATGTGGCATGGTGGCATGTAGTTGACTCTGCATGGTTTTTATAATGCCCTTGAAGTCATTGTAGAGCTGCCATTGGTCATGAAGTGAGGATTATTTAACAAATGTGCAGTGCGATGCTAGGTTATCTTAGCATAGGTGAAGGGTCAGTGTTTTTGTTTTCAGCTATTTTGGTAAGTGTTTATTTAGCTATGTGATACGGTATTAGGAGTTAACTTTACCCACCTTGGTTAGTGTGGATGGGGTACACCGAATTATTTTTGGCCGGATGCATTAATGGTGTTTAGTTTGCTGGAAGTGTGCTGCAGAGAGGGGGAACAGTCTGGTCAGGCTGGTGGGCAGAGAAGAGTGGCAGGCTTGCCCTCTTATGTTCTCCCTCTGGTTCTGGATGGTCAATTCAATAATATTGGAAAGGAAAGTGAGTGGTTACTCTGCTTGAGTACATAAGTAAGTGGAGGAAGCTGCTTATTTGGTTGATGGTATAATGCAATAAATGGTAATGAAAGTGAGCGGTTACGCTGCTTGATATGTATATAAGCAAGCAGGTGAAGCTGCTTATTGGATTGATGGTATAATGCAATAAATGGTAATGAAAATGAGTGGTTACGCTGCTTGATAAGTAACGATAAAGGGTAATGGAAGTGAGCGGGTATGCTGCTTCATAAGTAAGTGAGTGGAGGTATGGACGCTGCTTACTGATCAGGATGAGCAGGTTACACTGTCCTGTCCTAAGATAATTTTACATGGATGTTATTTCACCTGTATCATGTTTGGTTGAAATGAATTAATACTGATTAACATTTATGTTTATGGAAATTTAATAAAGGTCATCAAATGTCATTCGGTGTAATGTGTTTCTTGATGGAGACCTGGACAAATGAGGTTTGGAACAGACTATTTTGTCCAGGGACATCTTCAAGGTGGGGGGTTAGTTAGAGTAGCAGGATTTGGGAGGATAGGGTGAGGATAGGGTTAAATAGGAATGGATGAGGTTTGGGAGGAAGTGAGGTAGGGATAGGGAGGGGCTTAGAGGATGTTAGGCAAGTATAACTGGAGTAATAGTCACATTTTGGCATGAACTTGCTACCCGCCCTCCCTCCCTCTTTTATTAGTGGGGATATGGTTATGTTTAGTTTAGACAGGGCAAAGAAGAGGGGTAGGCTTGCCCTCTTCTGTTCCCCCTCTGGTGCTGGATGGTCAGTTCAATAAGTCTGGAAGGAAAGTGAGTGGTTATGCTGCTTGAGTACATAAGTAAGCAGAGGAAGCTGCTTATTTGGTTGATGGTATAATGCAATAAATAAGTAAGCAGAGGAAGCTGCTTATTTGGCTGATGGTATAATGCAATAAATGGTAAGGAAAGTGAGTGGTTATGCTGCTTGTAAGTATATAAGCAAGCGGGTGAAGCTGCTTATTGGATTGATGGTATAATGCATTAAATGGTAATGGAAGTGAGCGGGTACACTGCTTCATAAGTAGGTGAGTGGAGGTATGGACTCTGCTTACTGATCAGGATGAGCAGGTTTACCCTGTCCTGTCCTAAGATAATTTTACATGGATGTTATTTCACCTGTATTATGTTTGGTTGAAATGAATGAATATTGATTAACATTTATGTTTATGGGAATTTAATAAAGGTCATCAAGTGTCATTCGGTGTGATGTGAAGAGGACCTGGACAACTTCATTTTTTAAAGGCCACACCCACTAGGAGTTAAAGATACATACTCAAAAGAGCTGTACTGGAGTGAATTAGTTAAATCTTACATACTGGGCAACACAACTGCATTAACATTTGGCCTCTGTTTTTTTCAGCTAATGAGCTATTAATTGTTTTTCATATACTATTTATTTATATTGTCATAATTGTCACGTCTCTAAATATCTCAATAGCAGTGATACAAACAGAAATATTTAGCCACATATGAAAGTTTTCAACTGCATAAAAAAATGTTGCTGATAGTAAGCCTATAGCTTGAGTGGTTACTAGGATATTGTAAGTATTTTACAAATTTACAGAATTAATATTTACTATATGTTTACTATGAATTTATAAAGTCTGGATTAAGACCGATAATCTAATGAAGGATATCAGTGTAAAGATAGCTTTGTACTGAATAGCTTGTCATTTACACTTCTTTAGCAACCCTTATGTCTCCATAGATATGAATATTTTTTGAAATGAGAGGTCATAAATTATTTTTTTGTGAAAAAGCTCAGGATGCAACCATTGTAAGTAAGAGTATAAACTCCATTGCAGAAAACGAGTTAAATGAACTGGGTGATTCTAAGAAAATGCTTACATTACAAACTGCAGGATGGCTTGGTAAAATGTTTTGTATCTCTTCCTTTTTACTTTTTACCAGATTTACTTTCCTAAAATGAAAACCTATTGGATCATAGGGAAAGCTTTTTTTTTCCAGACTTGAAGAAGGCAAAAGTAACCATAACAAATTCCATGAATATGTCTTCATCGATAACCAGCTGCCAAAATTCACTTCAGCAAACAGTGGAATGTTTCCCATGGTTTGGAAACCCTTGGCCATCACCTCAACTTTGACATTTTCCCCACTGTAGTGTGATCTTGGAATTGTTATATATAGTTGGGTGGGGTGGGGGGTGCAGCTCCCCACATTGGGGATGTGGGAGGTGAAGTACCCCACTTGGCTGGATTTGATTTAGTGCATTGTGTGCTCTGGATGGTTGGTGGGTGAGTGTTTCTGAACATGGGAAAAATTCAGCGGTTCGCTGAAGTGAATTTTGGTGGAATACGTCTTTCCATGAATTAATATATATATATATATATATATATATATATATATATGTGTGTGTGTGTGTGTGTGTGTGTGTGTGTGTGTCTGTGTCTGTGTAGATATATATATAGATATATACGTGCATATACATATATTTATACACACACACATATATATATATATATATATATATATATATATATATATATATACACATATACGCATACATATATCTATATAAAAATATATATGTGTGTGTGTGTGTGTGTGTGTGTGTGTGTGTATATATAGTGTGTGTGTGTGTGTGTGTGTGTGTGTGTGTGTGTGTGTGTGTGTGTGTGTGTGTGTGTGTGTGTGTGTTGTGGGTGTGTGTGTGTATGAAAAACGCATATAGCACGTATAATACTAGATGTGGGATGCAGTACAGTGTGAGTACCTCTAGATTAGAATATGCAATAGATATTTTTGTAAGAAGTCACACATGCGCTGACATACAGACAATACAATAGTATTAGCACATTTACCCTTTTCAACTCCCCCCGACACAGCTTAGCATTTCAATATTGTGATGCTGCTTATGTAAATTAGTATATAGAAGTTCACAAACACATGCACACATACACACACATACACACACACACACACACACACACACACACACACACACACACACACACAGAGATGGGGTGTGTGCATGTATACGTGTATTATTTAATTGTCAACTTCCTAATCAACCTCTTTTCTCCTACTTTCTATGTGTCCTGAATCTTTTCCACCATACTAGTTATTAGGCTCAACTGCAATGGTTGTTATATTCCAAATGTGTAGGTTTAGTATATTTTCATACTATTTTAGGGCAACAAAAGTAATGCAAATGTAATTATTCCCCACACTTGTAAAGCTTTAAGACATTCACTTGCTTATTCCTAGTAATTTGGAGAACAGTAACATCTTACAGCACTGTGACTTATGCAATATGGGTGCATAAAATTCATTATTTATAATACAGTTAACATTGCAAAGTTAAGCATTATTAATGAATACACTCTAATAAGTGTTGTTTAATGTTTTACTTATTTATGTCACTCATTTGGTATGTTTTGCACATTCAATATTTGTCAATTGTTTTCTTTGTATTGCTGAATGCATTTATTACTTGTTATTATCTTTGCCAATATAGCCCAAGTTGTGACTGATACGGGTCCTGGGACCAATTCACTTTCCTGGTTATGAAAGTATAAATAAATACAAAATAGAAAAAAAAAGTGGGGTGAACACGACAGAAATCATTAATGAACTAGTAAACCACATATTAATTCTGCATCATTCATTAGAGAGGGGAAAAAAGCTTCCCACTGAAGGCATTGGGAAGTGGCAGACAGACTTCCTTTAGAGTCCTTTCAACTGTTACGTGTCACCTTATATGATACAGCAAGGACCACTTACTGCAATGAGATTATTCACTCCTCAGCATAAGTGTGTGGGGGAGGGTCTGCGGTTCTTTTAGAACTATAAAAGAATCCCTTTACAAAAGCCTGTATTTACCTACCTTCTTTTGCTGGAAGTAGCTAACAGCTATTTACAGCATAGAACAAGAGTGAACAGACACATAAATGATGCTCAGTCAGGGAAGCATAGAAGTAGCTATGTTACAGAAAGTGTGTTAGATGATGATACTTCACAGTCCTACCATTCTATCTTAATGGCATGGGAAAAAAACACAACTTCCTCATGTTTAGCATGACTCATATAAAAAGGACTCGAAATGTATTCTGGGAAGATGGAATGAAAGTAAGAAAACAAGATCATGTTACCAAGACAGAACCCATCATTTGACATTTTGTGGGAAACACATTAAAATTGTAAAATAAGTACATGGAGTGATTTTGAGGTATTAAATAGCTCTGAAAACAAAGATACAATGAAAAAAAAAACATGTTTTTTTTGTGTTCTAAGGTAGTGTTTTCCTTTAAGAAGGTTTAGATGGGACAAGGAGACCATAACATTTTCTGGAAGGGTTGTATTGGGGGAGAATTTTAAGAAGGTGATTGCTGATGTCTAGAAAAAGAAATTAGAAAATGTTTTCTTTAGTAAAACATAAACTTACTCTTGGGTAAGGAAATTAATATGACATTTTGCGAGGGATATATGCTGCAGTGAGTTAAGAGAGTGGTAGGGAGAAGGATTTGTTGAAAGTAATGTTGCATGTAGTTAATGTGGTAGAGTGACAGAAACAGAGAGTGCCAAACATTTCATCCACCAATAGCCATCATATCAATTGCCAACCTAAACTAATCTGCTTTGACCCTGCCAGGATTAAAACAAAAATAGCAATGATTGCATTAATTTTCTTTGTTGTACAGAAATAGTAGTTACAGGTTTGTATGTCAGCTGACCCAAATACACATTAATCTTGCAAAGCCAAAATTACAAAAGTAAACAGCAAGGTCAGTCAACTCATTTCATTGATAAACACCCGCATTATCTAACTAAAGTCATAGCTTTTTACCTTGTCAGGATTAAAAAAGAAATAATAGTAACAGATGAGTTGCATACTTGCATTACTTTCATTTTGTTAACAGAAACATTAGTTATAGCTTTTAATTATTTTACTTTTTTTACCTGAATTTCTGGAACTGGCTTTAGTCAAACAAACAAAAAAAATAATTTTTAGCATATGTCCAGGGAGAAAAGCTGCAACATATTAGAAGCATTTTTAAACAAAATTTCAGTATATACATAAACAGATATAAAATAACATACATTAAGAATTGCTCATAAACTTGCTAATTATTTTACATTCACCTTAATCTACAGACAGAAAAGTAATACAGTGCGCAAATCTGGAATTATAACAGCAGTAAATATTAAGGCCAGTTGTTTCTTTAACACATAACCCCAATCTCCACTGCCTACTCCACACACATTATCTGATTTGATATTGCAAGGTTAAAAATAAAAACAAAAACAACAATAAAAAAGATGATATTGTCATTAAGGTAAGAATTATTTTTTTCACATAAACAATACTGAGAGTTCAGAGCTTGTGGTCGATCTTACTTCACTCAAATGCACATTAGTCTTGCAAAGCAAGCCAGAACTGTAGTCATTCCACCTGCACATAGGCGTTATCCCCATCCCAACTGCCTACTCAGAGAATCTGCTTTGAACCTACAAGATTTAAAATAATGAAAATAAAAGACCATGGTTTCATTACTGTATTTCTTTCACATCATATAGCCAGGATCTTGCATATAATCTTATTTCAATTCACTCATACACATTTTACTCACGCAAGAGTACAGTTTGTTTCAACAAGAAAACATTGACAAAACATCCTAATGTATCTTGATTAACCCTGCAAAAAGATATTAGGTTAAAAAGAAAAAAAAAATGTCATCCTCAAACAGCTCCCCAGAACACACTGCATACGAAGTATCTCTCTGACAACTGTCAGGATATTATATTAAAAAAAAGAGAAAAAAAGCCATCCACAACCCCCAAAAACACACATACCACTATCTGGCTGACACTGCCAGTGTATTATGCTAAAAAAAGAAAATCATCAGCGGTCCCGAAAACACATTACCTCCCCATATCTGGCTAACCATGCCAGGATATTACATTAAAAAAAGAAAGTAATCAGCAACCTCCAAAACACATAGACCACTAGAATCTGGTCGACCCTGCCAATGTATTATGTTAAGAAAAAAATCATTAACAGTCACCAAAACACATTGACTCACTATATATCTGGTTAACTCTACCCGGATATTATTTTAGAAAACAAAAAGTCATCAACAGCTCTCAAAACACACATACTACTAGTATCTGATTGACCCTGCCAATGTATTATGTTAAAAAAGAAAATCATTAACAGTCCCCAAAATACATGACCTCCCTATATCTGGTTGATCTTGCCAGGATATTATATTAAAAAAGAAAGTCGTCAACAGCTCCCACAAATCACAGACTATTAAAATCTAGTTTATCCTGCCAGTGTATTATGGTAAAAAAAGAAAATCATCAACAGTCTTCAAAACACATTGCCACCATAGTATCTGGTTAACCCTGCCAGGATGTAAAATATATATGTATATATATATATATATATATATATATATATATATATAAAATGAAAAGAAGTCATCAGCAGCCCCTAAAACACACACACCACTAGTATTTCTCTGACCCTGCTAGGAAAAATAAAATGCAGAAAGTATATGGTTGAACCTGCCAGGAAAAAATAAATACAAACTTATTTTACACACTAACCAAATCATCTCTTGCTCTCACCTCACAACTATAGTGTGGAAAGAGAATGTAAGAGTAACAGGACTAATCAGCAGCCACTTCATGTACGTGACAGGCTGATGACTGCACAGTCCCATCAATCAATTTCCTATTTCTTTCAGTTAAAACTGCAATGACTTCTGGGCATCTTCATTGATGCCTGCAGTCTTCCCAATTCAGACTGGTTTTAAAACAGTCAGGAGACAAAAAAAATGTATTTTTTTTTTTTTGTTAAAGTGGAACTTGAGCACACATGCATACTGCTACTGCTCCGAGTTCAGCATAGAATCCTGCACTGCTCCGAGTTCCCCATAGAATCCGATACCATGAGCCACCTAGTGCCTGGCAGATTCGACTCCCAACTCCAGATAAACTGTACTGAAATGCATACAGTGTGTATGCTCCCAACATCCTTAATTCTAGATGAAACACTGCTACCAAGGTAGAAACTTTGAGACATATTTCTGCCTATAGTGTTAGCTACAAATAGCACAAGATGGAAGGGATTTGACTCAATATATCTTTAAGGGAAACTACAACTACAAAATGCTGCATGCCAAAGGTCTAAAATCAGAATTTTGGTGTAATCACATTAGCTTGCCATCTACGATAAGAGAATATTCATTGTCATACTTGTATGCCAGACTTTATGTATGTTAAGCTAACATTTATTTTTTTGCCTTTCATTTAATGTACATTGCTGTCTTAGTTAATGTGTTAGAATAAAAGTTGATTATCCTACCATATGAATTCATTTAATGATATATTTTCAACCTGTTAGTATCATCTATTCTGAATACATTTTTTGATAAATTTAGGTTAAAACTTATTAGCAACACACATGATTTAGACATTGAGAAGCAAATATATTAAACATTTAAATCCGATGTAAGCATGAAAACAAAGAAAAAACAAGTGTATTCTATTATTCTTGTCTGATTATACCTCTCATGTGACTGGTATCAAGTGAACATTGTCCATTGAATTAGCAGGCATTTCTATTTAATACTTTCAGAAGGCAAATATTTAATTCTTCAGTCACTTTGTTTTATAGTTCTCATTTCACTAGTCTTCTCTGTTCCAGTAAAGCTCTAGATTACACTACTTAGTAATTTGCAAGATGAACAAAACTGTGTATTTTGAATCATACAAAGATTCTCATCAGTAACAGAAACAAAAATATCATTAAAAAGAAGCCGAAAGCAACCATGTTTGCCAAGATTATTTTTTTACAGATTTCACTGCAGTGATTTTTTATACATACATACACACACGTGCGCATGCACACACACACACACACACACACACACACACACACACACACACACACACACACACACACACACACACACACATAAAACACATTGCATCCATTGAATTAAAAAGTCATGCCAGTAATATTTATTTTCCATTCTACCTTCAGTAATTTATACCTCATCAACAATACTTATCACTTTATCAAGCCTTACGTCAGTTTAAAATTTCTACTTCATATTTTAGCAACAGTGATTATCAGCTCTACTAATGCCTGTTCACTTTTATCAATTATGATAATCTGTCATATCCCAGAAGCATTACTGACATAGAAATCATCATAATTTTTCCACTTTTTTCAGTAACCCATGAAACTGCAGTTTGTATGTACTAATCCTCTGGCAGGACTAAGGATACACTCATATGTCTCATAAAAACTTTGAATGATACCCAGTATGTTGGATCTGCCAAAGGAGAAACATACAGCCTTTATGGATTAAAAATGTTATTTAAACAATTCCTGACGGACTTTTTAAATTACTGGGAATAATTGTCATATATTGGCAACTGTAATAGGCAATCTATATCCTATTCTAGCTGTTTGACCAAATACTGTATCAGCGTGTTAACCACCTTAGTTTTTAATTCTGTTAGTGCTGCAAAAAACACTGAAACAT
>NC_056739.1:1635745156-1635785156 GCF_019279795.1 Protopterus annectens | reverse complement strand
GTTCATTTTCTACATAGGTTATCAGGTCCCTAACTACTGGATCAGTTTTCAGGGCTGTTTTGCCCATGCGACAGTTTCAAGGGATGTCATGCTTACTAAAGGATGCTATTAATCATATTTTGTCTTTTAGATATAGTCCATCATTTTAACACTAGGTACAGTCATCTGCAAACTTGTTCAGCCATAACCCTTAACTTTATATTTAATCTTCAAGAAGTAAATGATAAAGAGTTGTGGCCCGAACAATGGAGTACACTGATAGAGACAGGTCTTTTAGAGAAGGTAGAGCCACTTGACCTAACTTCTTGCATTCTGTTTGTGAGTCAGTTTGCTATCTAACAAATGACATAGAGATTAACATTTAACTTGGATCACATAGTTATAATACCTGAGTGTGGGATGGTGCTGAGCACCTTTTTGAGGTCTAGAAATTAAGTGTGTACTGATTTATTCTCATCCATTGCTTCATCAACTTTCACAAAGAAGTCAACCAGGTTCATTTGGCAAAATCTGCACTTGACAAATCTGAACAAGCTTAGGTTGAGAGTCTGTAGGTTACCAATGTCCTTATTTATTAGTTCTATAATTATCCTTTCCATATCCCTAGATAAGGCTCGTCAGATGTATGGGCCTATAATCACCTTGGCTAATATTAAATAGCCTCTGTAGGGGGTGTGACAGGTGTTATTTTAGCCTGGCCAGTAAGCAGCCATGTATGTTATCCAGTCTCATAATAACAGTGTATCTCATCTTGAATAATGCCTTGAGAATTTGTTCTTGGGAGATTTGATGGGATGTAGGTATGGATATGTGCTCTGGGAAGGTAGGGATGTAGAAGGAGAAAGAGAAAGGTGAAGTTAGAGGTAAATTTATCAGAAAGTAGATTGGTTATGTCCTCATGTTCTAATTACATGATATCATTAGCTGCTAGGTCTGCACACTGCTGGGCATTGTTTCTGAGGAAACCTGTAATATTTTTCCTTTGAAGTTTCAGTAGTAGTGAAATATTATTGTATGTCTTTAACTGAGACATTGAATGAGATCACCACAACCAGGTCTATATATATATATATATATATATATATATATATATAAATTGAAACAAAACTCAAACTAAAATCAAAAGAACAAAACAACAAACTAAATAAATTACGAAAAACGAGCTCCAAGAAGCAGTAAACCCAGGGGATCGTAAAAAACTTTTTAATAACGTAAATAGCGCTTTGGAGCTCTATGTCTCACCTTCTTCAGACAAAACATAATGAAACCATTTTTAAATACCATCGTGTATATATTGCAACCTAATCAATTATCCAATTATACATTAATTAATAATTAAAAACACTCTTTAAAGCCAGAAACATCTAAACATTAAAAATCAAATAGAAAGAAAAACAGCAGTAAACAACATTTCGGTAATAAAACTGTACCGTAAATAAACTTCAACAAGCATAAGAATAAAAATAAAATTTGAGAGTAATCATGGCTTTGGCATGACCAAATGCAGGGCTTGCAGGCAGTGTAGGTACATGGGCACTGACTCTAAAGTTAAATTTAGGGATCAAATATGTAATATAACTGGCAAGTTTAACTGTGAAACCAAGAGAGTGGTTTATGCCGCTTTTTGCCAGAGATGCGCTGCTTTTTATATCGGCAAGACCGAAAGGAAAATAAAGCAGCGCATCTACGAGCACGTATATGCTATTAATAGAAAAGATCTTAGTAACGCTTTGGCAAAGCATGTCTACGATTTTCCCGACCACCACTTTAAGTTTGTTGTTCTTAAGAAGGTTCATTCAGACATTAGGGGTGGTCCTTGGCAGATTCAACTTGAAATCAATGAACTCTTCTGGCAAATTCGTACGGCTGCTTATATGCCCCCTGGTTTGAACGATTATGTTTCTATTAGTTGCATTTTGAAAAAACTTTCTTTGAGAAGATGATAAGGCCCTAAGTAGCTTAATGTGAATGTTTGTTATTGGCTGTAATGCACTTTAATTTTAATTTTATTTTTATTCCTGTGCTTGTTGAAGTTTATTTATGGTACAGTTTTATTACTGAAATGCTGTTTACTGTTGTTTTTCTTTCTATTTGATTTTTAATGTTTAGATGTTTCTGGCTTTAAAGAGTGTTTTTAATTGTTAATTAATGTATAATTGGATAATTGATTAGGTTGCAATATATACACGATGGTTTTTAAAAATGGTTTCATTATGTTTTGTCTGAAGAAGGTGAGACACTGAGCTCTCCGAAAGCGTTGGCTTACGTTATTAAAAAGTTTTTTACGATCCCCTGGGTTTACTGCTTCTTGGAGCTCGTTTTTCATAATTTATATAATAAATTGAAACAAGTTCAAAATATTTGGCATATAATACCATAATACCATTCTACTCTCCGATTAAAGTGATCCCTGCTAAACTGTGAAACCTGGTAGCAAGAGTGGCTCATTGTACTGGCTGCTAGGCTGCAAGCTCCAAAGGTAAAAATAATAATAATAACTGCTATGAAATTATGTTTCTGTTTATTTTACTTAAAAATGTCATTGATGTTCTTGTTATTGGGTGAGGTTCCAATTCCCATTAATGAAAAAGAAAACAAAAGAAACTGGCTTGCTCAGCTAGGTTGTTTTCTGAACAGATGAGCAGTTTGAACTACTTAGATGTACATAGCAATGGACAATAAGTCAATCATGCATTATTACTAGATCCCCTGACATTTTGAGGGAGGGCAGAAATCGATATTTAATGGGGGCTTACTGAGATTGTAAATGAAGCAATAAGACATTTATTCCTAGTGTATCAACCCGGATTATGTGACTATAGCCTAGATTAAATTTAATAAAAATAAAAGAAAATGTGGGCAAACTTGAAGAGGTATGACCATAGGGAAATATTTTTATTATTATTGTTTTTTTAATTATTAAATAATAAGTCTGCTCAGTGACTCTTCCTACATGAACTGACTTGGCTTCCTTTGTTCAATGGCACTACCAGCATTACTGGAGGGTAGTATGACAGAATGTATAATTATGTTGCACTTTTAATAGAATGTTTTTGTGCACGTGTGTGTGTGTGTGTGTGTGTGTGTGTGTGTGTGTGTGTGTGTGTGTGTGTGCGCGCATACATACAATGAGTTGCAATAAGTTTCACTAAATGTGTCTGACAGGAATACAATGAAATACTTACTGTTATCATTATTTGTCTGTATATTCCTCACCTGATCACTATCATACATCTAAGGTATACACACTTGATAAAGTGATAAAAGTAATTCAATACATCTGTGTTTTTGTATGTGTGTGTGTGTGTGTGTGTGTGTGTGTGTGTGTGTGTGTGTGTGTGTATATATGTGTGAGTATGTGTGTGTGTGCATGAGTGCGTGTGTGCGTGTGCATGTGCGTGTGTGTGTGTGTGTGTGTGTGTGTGTGTGTGTGTGTGTGTGTGTGTGTGTGTGTGTGTGTGTGTGTGTGTGTGTGTGTGTGTGTGTGTGTGTGTGTGTGTGTGTGTGTGTGTGTGTGTGTGTGTGTGTGAGCATGCTCGCACAAGTGATCTGCCAAGATTTGCACTCTGTGTTTCTAACAGCAGTAAGCTGAAATGAATTACTGTGAACAAGATTTGTACATTTATTCATGTCATCAGAATTAGATACTGGAGGTAGAGGTGTACACAGTCAGTCAAGTGGTTGAAACTGCAGGACATATAAGTGTGTGTGTGTGTGTGTGTGTGTGTGTGTGTGTGTGTGTGTGTGTGTGTGTGTGTGTGTGTGTGTGTGTGTGTCTAAGCAACTAACAGCAACAAGTTGAAATATATTTATGTGGTCTTCAGTTATGGTTATTTTTATTCATTTAATCTCAGTCAAACATCTGAAGTATAAATAGTCAAGAACAAAAATGTACCTTGTAGATATTTAGGCAGCTTGTGGATAAACATGATCCCTACTTTTATTGGATTAAACAGTCAAGTGATATGTCCAGGTAGGGCTAAGGAATGTTTGAATGAAACAATTGGAAATGCATTACTAAGAAAATTATTTTTTATTTGGTAACAATCAGACATCTGAAATATATGTAATCAAAAAGTAGCTATAATGAATAGGTAATGAAGAAATCTATGTTTGAAAGAGACTGACCTCAGCTGCTTTTTATCAGAGTTAAGCAGTCATTGATTCAGTATAATATATCCTTATCCCATTGTAGTTAGCTTCACCTTTTCAGTTTTTTTTCCTGTATCTGCCCTTTTCTTTGATGTCATCAGCAGCTACTGCCCCATAGTGATTCTCTGCTTCCTTCCTTTACCTTTATTGATATTCACAAGAATTATGAAAAATGTGCTCCTATAGAACACTTTTAAGAAATCTTAATCTTTATGTAACACATATGCTCCAATTTTAGTTTGTACATTTAATTACCTTCAGATAACCAACTTTCCAAGTTCTCCAGTGTTTCACCTTGTACATCTAATACTTCTTTACTTTCTTTTCAAAGATTTGTCAAATATGCCTTTACTTCTTTGCCCTTCCATTATTTCTTTTCACAGCCTTCAAACACTAGCTGACAGGAAACGCTATATGTATCTATTATAATCAGTAAACGTTGCTTAAACCTATCTTCCATTTTAGATAATGAACATGGAGCTTTCAGTGGCAATCTGACTAAAGGGGCTCATAGTTTACACTCCAAAGAAGCACTCTCAGAAGTCACTATGAAATGTGTGCCAACTCTGTATTTTGAGCATGCACATTTAAGAGCATAGCCTATATTCTTTAATTGATAGGTAAGATGAGTGGCTGTACCATTAAAGGTATTATTATTATTCATACCCATAACCGTTGTGTAAGTATCAACATATGTTCCCAGTCTATGAGTTTGAACAACTCTTGGACCATCTCACACATTCTGACATTTTCACTGGATTGCATTCTCCAATAGAAAAAGCTATTCCCTTCGGAAAGGTAACTAGGATATTAATTATCTGTCTGCACTGACTTTGTGGCCATCCTGATTGAAAATATTCACTGTAATAGTACATGTGGTTCTACCCAGGAAACCCTTAATCGCCAAATAGCAGCCGCTCTCAGTTATCACTGCATCTCCTGTTTCTGAGGGACACATTCCCGATACATGGAAGACTGCTCCTCTGTCTCTGTCTCCTTGAATGGATGACAGGTGTGTTTCCTGCAGTGCCACAATCCAAGGACTCAACAGCTTCTAAATTATCACTATTTTGTTTCTCTTCATGCCTTTAGTCAACCCATTAGTATTTTATATGAATAATCTTGCAGAACACAGAAGATAAAAGTTAGCCATCTCCACCTTCTTGTTATAAGACGTCACAATTTTGCCAGGATTTCCTGTCAGTATCCTTACTTCCATGTATATTTTTTAATTTAGACTAGACATGGGAATGAACCACTACATTTTTTGTGTATAAATGTCAGTTAAAATATGTGATAGTTAATACAAATTAACTTATATACAATCTATTTTCAGAACTATGCAGAATATCTCAGACTAGGCTTAGCCCCCCCCTTATCCAGCACACATACACCTCTATAGGTTTATCGTTAACTTCCAGTAACAGAAGTTTACTGCTATCCCTTACCCCCCCGTCACCCCTGCCATTTTATATTAACACTGAAGTGCTCCCTTTGCTATATCCATGAAGACTCTTCATTGTCACAGCATGAGGAAATAAGTGAAAGTAAACTGATTATTTAGACAACAGCAATAATGATGTATCAGGTGCAAATTTGGGCAATGACCCATTCTGTATGACTTCAACCATTCATACAGTTAAGAGCATTGACTATTTGTCCATGTTAAGAGTATACTGAATTACTTATGTTTTTAAATGCAGAAAAAATATACATTTACTTTGATATTATCTTTGATATTAAAGTTTCAACTAGAATCTAATTTTGCAATTCGAGGGAATAGACATTCAATAGTAGATCTAACTATGAATCACTGTCGAGAATTTTTGAATAATTGCTATTTGGGAGCCATGCTTATATAATTACATTGATCTCAAGAGTCCAGCTGATTGCTCTGTCTGTGATGACCCTCCACTGGACCAGTAATCAAGGCACCTCAATCCTCACCACTGGAATAGCAGGGGATGTTCACTGAGATGATAACAGTTACACACACAGTATTTCCCGATACAGCTCTCCGAATCAAGTGTAATATCCCTTAAGAGCACACAGAGACCACAGTTAATCCAGGACTAGTTTCTTCCTCTTTCTCCAGACCCCCAATAAGAGTCTGCACTGGCAGACCTATAGGGTTGAGATCTCAGCTTAATGTCCAAGCCAGAACCTCCATGTGAAGGATGCTAGCCCAGCAAGTTAGAATTTTGTAAATAATCGTATGTCATTGTAAATATTAATATGATCCACAGGCTTGTTTTACAAATGTTAGAAAACTGTATTATGTGCTGAGCTTCAAGATTGTAACCACAGTGCACCCTGCTGGAAGAAAGCAGAAATGTGTATAAACTCTATGCCTATGTAATGTATGTTTTCATGGTAGAGATTGAGATATACAGAGTTAACTTGCAAACTCTGAGAAAATAAGTAAATAATTTTATGACTGTCTGCAGCTGGAAATTCTTTCTATTGTCCTAAGACATAGATAATTACTAGGTTTTAAATGTAAAGTGTCTTTTATTGCTCTGTGACTTCATGGCAGCTGCAGATCACAAAGAAATGTTAAATTTTAAGTTCTGTTAGTCTGGGAACTTAAGCAGAGGTGACAAGAATGATGTAATCTGAAACGATTCAGCAGTAATGTGTATTATCAATGTAAGAACAACCTCCGAGAGAAAGAAAGTGCATTTTGTATCTTGTCTTGGACCTTGTAAGAACAACCACTCACCAGTATTTGCCTTGCTCTGTAAGTAAGTTATTTATAACTTAGTTTCTCTTAGAGATAGATAGTAATATAGCAAGATTAGTGTAGATGTTGTCTATATTTATGTGAGACTGTCCTACAATGTTGTTTTAAAGTTTTTCCTGTGAATCTGAACTCTTTGTTGTCACCGTGTTGAATGAGTATTGTCTTGTGCTTTTATTATTTATTATTAAATATATTTAAACCTTTTAATTGTGGCTGATTTTGTGTACAGATAATTTAAGCTCTTAAGATACTTGCATGTATTTGGTGATACTGTATAGGCCACTCCTAAATAGTCTTAAAAAAGTTCTGGTCACAATTACCATTTGGATAATAGCAACATTGCACAGTAGAATTGGACACTCTTTGGTAAGGGCATTTATAGTAGCTAATAAATAGTGGTTGGTGGCAGTCAGTACTACCTTATAGTCTGGGCAGAAGGGGGCATAGCTACTGAACTTGTGCCAGCCTCACAAGGAGTGTCTGTGTGTTTATATATAAATCAAGTCTCAAAGTGTTTGTCTGTCAGCTACATGGGCATAGGACACAAAGCACTGGTTGGACAGAGAGGGTTCTGGAGGTTTTGGCTTGACCACTTGGCTGTGATCTGCACCCTATAGCTGTGCCACTGGGGAATCTTATTGGGGATCTGGAGAGAAAGGGAGAAACCAGCCCCAGACTGACTGTGATCTCTGTGTGCTCTTAAGGGAAATTGTACTTTACTGTGTGTGTACTTGTTATCCTCCCAATGTGCATATCCCTTACTGGTGTTAGTGGTGAGGATTGAGGCTCCTTGATTACTGGGCCAGTGCATGGGTGTCACACTCCAGCACCCTCTCTGTCCTACCATTGCTTCACATCACTGCCCAAGTAGTTGACACACACACACACACACACACACACACACACACACACACACACACACACACACACACACACACACACACACACACACACACACACACACACACACACACACACACACACACACACATACACACACACACACACACACACATACACATGCACACACACCCCTAGGAAAGGCTGGCACAGGTTTACTAGCTATACCCCCATTTTGCCCAAACTATAGGGTAGTTACCACTGCCACCAATTACTCCTTATCAGTTACTTTAAGGTCCTTAACAAATGGAGTCCAATCTTACTGTGTAATATTAATATTAACACAAATGGTAGTTTGACAAAGAGCAAGGCTATTAGGAGTGACAAACAGTGTCCTCAAATAAATATGCAAGTACTCTCAAAACTTAAATATCTCTAGACAGATCAGCCACAATGAAAGATTTAAATATATTTAATAATAAATAATAAAAGAACAAGACAATACTAAATATGTATTCACAGTGACATCATAGTTTAAAACCACAGGAAATATTTTGAATAACATCACAGTACAGGTTCACATAAATAAAGAAAAGCATCTTAACTAAGCTTTACTACACTCCTGACTGACTCTAATTGAGTTATACTGTTCCCTAGAAACTTACTTTATCAGAGAAGGAGATGTTGTGGTGAGTGAATCTTGTTGTTGTCAGGTCCAAGACATAATGCAGAATGCTCTGTCTCACTAAGAGATTTCTCAGACTAATATCTAAAATATTACTGCTGGGATAGCTTGCAGAATGACATCATTTCTGGTCATCTGACATTTTTATTCCCAGGCCTAAACCTTCATTAATAGAAGCAACATTTAGCATCTACCTGTAAAAATATACAGACAATGACTTTTCCTCAGATCTTTGTTAGATGCTGGAAGTCATGAAACAATAGCATTTCTTCATGCTTCAAAAGTAGCAATTAGTTCACTCCAAGGACACTACAGAAAGCTTCTTAGTACAAACATCATGTCTCTAACTGCATTGAAAACTTGAGAGATAGCCTCTTTATTGTATCCTATGAAGTAATTTAATTTCAGATATTTTTCCAAAATTTGCTGGACTGAGGTTAACCTCCTGTATTCCAGTTTCTGCTGTTAAAATATATACATTTAAACAGTTACAAAAGTGCATGTACATCTCTGTTCTCTTCCAGTAGGGCACACTGTGGTTACATTTCAAACAGCACTTTGCAAATACCTTTTTAACACACATGTCTGTACAAGCAGCTTGATATACACATGACATACAGTTCTAATACATTTGTAACAGAAGCGTCTTGTATAGATCATTTAAGTATTCACCAATGACATATAATTATTTACAAAATTCCAGCTAGCTGTGCTAGCAATATCTCCTTTCATCACACTTCTTCCCTCCTTCGAAGACTCAAGCTAGTTTATCAAGTGACCCTTGAGAAAAGTTGCTTGAGAGGAATGAGCCTATCTCAGAGTACATTACCCCACTTGCTATCTTAAGATCTCAGCTGCCTTTGCATTGCTGACCCCATTACAGTGTTGCACTATCATATCATATGCCAGCAACCCTAAGCTTCACCATAGTAACTCTCAATTTTGTTGGTTGACTCCCTGTAGGCATAGATCCCTTCAGACTCCTCCTATCTTCTACTGTAAATGCTTAGCACTGGGGCCCCCCAATCATGGTAAGGTTTCATCATGTTAACATGGTACAGTTTGTGCCCCTGCCTTCTGCCTAGAAGTTCTACCATGTAGTTAACATCACTGACCTTCCTTACCACTTTGAAGTGTCCCCTCCCAAGCTGCCTGTAGCTTGTTGTGTCTGACAGGAATGAGAGCCATAACCTGCTACCCCACAGCATGCTCTCTAGCTCAAGCATTCTTGTCATACCAGACCTTTTCCTGCTTTTGGGCTTCTGCCAGGTTCTCCTAGGCGAAGCCCATGAGTTCCCTGAGCCTTGTCCTGAGTTTTAGGACATATGCCACAACAGACTCCTTGGGAGATTCACACTTATGCTCCCACTTATTGCAAATCAAATCTAGGGACCCCCTCACCCTATGCCCATACAGCAACTCAAACTGTAAAAAAAACTGTGGATTCCTGGGGCACCTCTCTGTAAGCAGACAACAGAAGGGCAAATATTTGTTCCACTCCCTCTTAAACTGGCATGTAAATGCCCATAGCAAGGTATTTAATGTAGAGTTTAACCTCTCCACAAGACCATTTGTCTGTGAATGGTAGGGGTGGTCTTTAGGTGCTTCACCCTACAGTGTTTCCACAGACAAGCCAGCAGGTCTGACATGAAATTGGCACCTCTGCCAGTCAGTATTTCTTTTGGGAAACCTACCCTGCTTAAAATCTCTAACAAGGCATTTGGCACCTGTTCTGCCTCAATGGAGGACAAAGCCACTTCCTCCGGGTATCTGGTAGCATAATCTATTACCACTAGGATATGCTTCTTCACTGTGGAACTTGGGGTACTCAGAGGCCCCATAATATTTATAGATACCCTCTGAAATGGCTTGTCAGTCACAGGCAAAGGCATCAAAGAAGCTGTTCCCTTGTCTCCTGCCTTGCCTACTTTTTGGCACTGCTCACAGGTCCTGCAGTACCCTGCTACATCCCTGGAAATCCAGAGCCAATAAAAGTTCTGCGTAATATGTTTCTTGCTATCCTTTATCCCCATATTACCTGCAATGGGAATATCATGGGCTATGGCTAGAAGTGCTAGACAGTAGGCTCTGGGCACTACCAACTGCTGTATTACCCCAATGTCTAGCCCTCCCTCAGGGGTTCATTCTCTATACAGTAACCCTTTGCTCTGTATACAGATTCCCATTTTCCTTCAGAATCAGGTGACTCCCTGGCTACCTCCCTCAAGCCTTGTGATGTAGAGTCTCAAAGAAGAGCTTGTCTTAACTCTCTCTCTTTGTAACCCTTCTCAGCACCCCTTCCACAGGAAGTCTGATATTTTCTGACAGGAGTGCCACACTGTCATGCTGGGTACTACTACTCACCCTTGCCCTAGCAGTCACTCTGTCCAAGGGAACATCAGTACCCACCAGCAGCTGTGGCCCACCTTCAGTCTCACTGCTACAGAGTAGCTCCCTCCCTAAAGTAGCCACCTCACCAGTCCTGGCTTCAAGTTTGCAGTGTGTCTAGATCCCCCCAGGCTAACAGACCCAAATGCCTGTCTACAAGCCTGACTGAGTGTAACTGCATGCAAACAAGATACTGCATTATCAAAACCATTCCCTGTCAGGACATCTGCAGGGATATCTTCAAACACACCTACTTGCTTGCTTTCTTTTCCACCCTCACATTCAAGGTGAACCCTAGCCAAAGGTATTTGCAATGGGGTCCCTCCTAAAGCTCTGACTGGAGTAGACTGCCCAAGCAAGTAGAGCTCCATGATAACCATTGCAGGCTTCACAATGGTTAGGTCACAGGCTGTGTCTCTTTTAGCAGTCATCTATTTCCCATCCACTAAGATAGGATATAACCTCTTGTTGTACTTTGGCACCCTTGTTGTCTCCAGACAAGTTACCGCTGGCATTCTGTCAGTCCCATTTGCTGGTTCCTCCAACTTATATTCCCCACCTTGCCTCAATGGTCATCTATATGCTACATGACCCCACTAGTTATATTTAAAACATTTAACCCTTGATCATGGCTGTGTACCTGAACTGGTGGCTTCCTCTGTTACTGGCAGACTCTGATGGGGTGGTTTAGACTGCCCACCATGGGTTCCCTTAGACCTATATGCAGCACTGGGTATCCCTTTTCTGTGCAGTGATGCCCTGCTTGCTAGGTATATGTCTCCATTTTCCAAGTCATCTGTGGTTTTGCATTCTCTTTCTGCTAACCAAATTCCCATGACCTCAGACAAAGTGCTAAGGACTTGTTTCCTCACAAAAAGGTCTGCCAGCCCTTCAGAAATGGTGATCTGACACCCTCTCACCCACCTATGAAAATAAGTGCTTAACTCAGCAATATATTCACATGTACTTTCATCTACCTTGCATCTATGTTCAAGAAAAAAATTCTGTAAGTTTCAGGTGTTAACTTAAAACACTCTAATAAACAATTTTAACTGTATTATAATTTAAGCAATCAGTATCAGACAATTTAGAAACAGCAATTACAGCTTTACTATGGAGTAAGGGGGTCAGGAACTGTACCCAGAGCCATTGGTCAGCATTACACTGTTTACATACCCTTTCAAGCATATGAATAAAACTACCAAAATGATCACCCTCTGTAAATTGTGGAAGAAATTGACTGACCTTTATTGCTTCTGGGGTTCGGTTACTCCCTTCACCATTACCTCCATGACTCTGGTGAAGAGTCATCATTTCCTTTTCATGTTGTCTCTGCCTCTCATTTACTTCAGCTTTCAAATGCTGCAGTACCTCTGCTGATTCTCCTTCAACCTTGAAATGATACAGTCTGTCTGCTGATTCAATTTCCAAACATGTGGCCTCCAGTTCAAGTCTCTTTAACTTCAGATGGATTTTTAAGTCCTCTGAAGGAAAGTTGAACTGTCCGTTTTCTGAGATTTGTACATTCCCAAGGCCAGTCTGGTTGTCCTCTTGGTTGCTGGTCTGTGATACAGCTGTGGCTAAGGCTGCAATAATTTCCACTTTAGTCAGGTTGGCATGCATCAGTCCATTGGCTTGGCACATCTCAGCCAACTGGCTACTTGTCAGCTTGCCATAATCCACTGCTGATGTCCTTGCCTGTTCTCCCTGACTAAGTAAACTAACAAAAAATAAATAAAACAATCTTGATATGAAACTCTGAATGTCTACCACATGCCTGCTTGACAGTACAAACACATTCTTTAGTGACCACTGTTTACAGGCTACAAGAGTTTAATATCCACAGCACTGAATCATAGCACTGAACCCCTCCCAAGCTTCGATAAAGCAGAATTGATACCAGCCCTACTACACCTAAACAAACATAAACTCATATTCATTCTCTCCCTCTATATCCCTCCTGGTGACAACATCTCAACCCTTGAAGACATTTTATCCTGGGTCTCCTCTAATATTGCTCATGAAACTATAATCCCGGGTGATATTAATATAAACTGGGACACAATCCTAGCTCCCACCAACCCACTTAACATCAACCTATATAAGTTCACCCAGTTAATCAATCTCACCACCAGACCCACCAAAAACTCTACTACTGGAAGTACCATATACTGGATTTTAGTATCCCATCCTCACAATATCTCAGATAGTGGCATTCTCCCAGCTTCATTAGCTGATCATTTCCCCACATTCGCACATCGTCTCCCCTCCTCTGTCCAACTTACCCATTCTTATATCACCACTCGCTGCCTCAGAAACTTTGACCCAGACATTTACATATACACTGAAAACCACAAACTGGAACCCTCTAAAGACCCTTCCACTCAACGAGGCTATTGCCTACTTTAATACCACCTTTATAAACCTATAAAACTCAGTTGCCCCACTTAAAACTAAGCGCATCAAGAGTAATCCAGTCCCATGACTAACCAAAAACACCTTAACTGTCATGCGACTCCGTGATAGAACCTGGATGCGCTATAAGAAAAATAAAACCGTCACCAACCTCACCAAATATAAGAGCTTACGTAACAAAGTAAAAAAACTCATCGCTACTGACCACAGATTATACTTTACCACCCTTCAAACTAGCCATAGTACCAATCCCAAACTGTTCTGGAAAGGAATCTCATCTCTCCTCAACCCAGGCAAAACTGAAAATCAGTGTCCTAACCAAAATGCATCTGATATGGACTTAGCAAACCAATTTAATTCCTTCTTCATAGATACCATCAACAAGCTAACATCAAGTTTCAACAATAACTCAACAACTAATGCCAAGCCTGCCACTCCTTCCCAAAAAACCCCCAAGTCCACAACCCTCACCTTTCACTATCAATCCCATATCTATTAGCACCATAAAAAAACTACTCCTAAAAATAAAACCTGGCTCAAATGCCCCCGACGAAATCCCCTCCTACTTTCTAAAAGCAGTTTCCAAAGCTATCACTCTTCCCATCAGCATACTTATTAACCGTTCCATCTCAGAAAGTTATATCCCCCAGCTCTGGAAGAAAGCTTTCATTATACCTCTCCATAAAGGTGGCAACAATAAAGACATTCAAAACTTTAGCTCAATCGCTATCCTTTCCCCTATCTCAAAACTACTTGAAAAGTGTGTACACCAACAACTCCTACCCTATCTTACCAATAACCAACTTCTAACACCTACACAACATGGTTTTCGCCCTGGCCACAGCACCTCCACAGCACTCCTTTCCTTTCTGGAAACAATCAATAAAGCCCGTGACTCTGGTCACTTTGTATCCACTCTTCTCCTCAACCTCTCCAAGGCATTCAACACTATTTCCCATTCCCTACTCCTGACGAGACTCACTAAACTAAACCTGTCTCCTTCCTCCATCCAATAGTTTTCAAGCTACCTCTCAAACAGACAACAAGCAGTTAAATGGAATAAGGCCACCACACCCTTTCTTAATACTACTACAGGCATCCCACAAGGTTCCATTCTAGGCCCCCTCCTATCAACATATTCATTAATGATTTCCATCAAGTCATCCCTAACTCCAGTCTTATTCAACTATAATCTCTTCCTCCCTCTCACTCTCAATATCTCTCGCATGGCACCCAAACTGCATTCTCTGCAACTGAGCAATGGATGCTAGAAAATCATCGGGCTCTAAATGCCTCTAAAACTAAACTATTGCTTTTCAAATCCACAAAAAGATCACCTCTTGACAAACAGTAATTCATAATTACCTGCAAAAACAATAGTCCCCTTGAAATTGTGTCTGATTCAAAATTACTAGGAATAGTCATCAATGACCAGCTAAAATTTTCAAGCATCTATTAACTAACATCAAAAAACCCCATAAAAACTAGGTATACTCTACCACACAGCAGTTTCA
The DNA here is from genome assembly GCF_019279795.1 of Protopterus annectens. Classification (NCBI taxonomy): domain Eukaryota; kingdom Metazoa; phylum Chordata; order Ceratodontiformes; family Protopteridae; genus Protopterus; species Protopterus annectens. The sequence continues at coordinate 1,635,770,419 of NC_056739.1, read as the reverse complement.
TTTCTCCCTCTACTAGAATCACACTAGCTAACACATACCTTATCCCATCCCTGTTATACTGGGCAACTATCCTTACCAATCTGCAATCCTCCCTTAAAACAAAACTGAAAGCCTGCTACAACAAAATATCCAAGTTTGCCTCTGGTCCCAAGGCCTCTTCCCACCACTGTAACTCCCTTCACCAGCTAAGTTGGCTAGAGCTACCCAACGTCCTCACTTATACCCAACTTAGCCAAGCCCATAAACTCATCTATAAACCATCTCTCTGTCCCTCCCTAGCCAATACCTTTGAAATGTATGTACCAAATCGACTCTTAAGGGCCAATTCCCAAAACCTAATTAAACTATATAAACCCTCATGCCCAGCTGGGAATCACCTGCTATCCTTCTCCCTAGTATGCCTCTGGAACTTTCTTCCTTCCTCCATCTGCACTATCTCTTGCCTTTCATCATTCAAAACATCATTACACTCATATCTTGCATCATAATGGATATGCTCCTGCTTCCATAGGTTCATAACTTAGTACTAAGCTAACTGCCCTTGCGAGACATTTTAAGCCTAGCCAATTATCCCTTGTGAGACTCAAACCCTGCACCTTGTGCTTGTAAGGTAAACACCTTAGCCATTAAGCCACCCTCCCAACAATCCTACCTAAGCTTACATAAACAGAAAATATAAAGGTAGCCCATAGAAAGTAGATTGCGTACATAGAAGATTATAGATGCACAAAAACTGTCAGTTGAAAACCCTGAACTATACTTAAACTACTAATTCACTGATATAAACATAATAGTACTACTGCCCTCAAATATAACAAAATATCCACACAAATGGTTCTACTCTATACCCAGAATGCCATGCATTACCTCAGAATTGTTTTTCTCCTAATGATATGCTATATTCCTGATTTTCATATGTCCTAACCATTAAAGTGTCACTCTTCTTCAGAATCTGAACTTTTAGTGTCAACCTTGCTGCTAATAATTTTGCTTTTGACTCCCTATTAATCTCATACTAATGTATGCTTTTAAATTTAATGCTATACTTATTTCAGAAATTATACTGTACACTCATTATCTACTTAGAAAACTATAAGCATAACTTCAATATTTTCTGATATTTCTGTAATTTCTAAACAAAAACATTTTTTTCTATGTGTACAAAAAAAAAAAAAAAAAAACTTTTTTTTCTATGTAAAGAAAAAATATTTTCTCAATGTAAATTTCATTGTATCTGTCATGGAGCTTTTCTCCCCAGGACTTCATTGAAAACAGGTTTCTTGGCCCAATGGACTATCCTGGTAAAATAACTGCAAATAAATAAATAATGTGGTGATCCTACTACTGCCAACCAAATGTGATATGGATATCCCCCTACTGCTCATCAAATTTGACTACAATCCACTGGACCAGTAATCAAGCAGCCTTAATCCTCACCACTGGCAATAGTGGGGATGTTCAATGAAAGCATAACAGGTACACACACAGTATTTCTAGATGCAGCTGTTTGCACCAAGTGCAATTTCCCTTAAGAGCATACAGGGACCACAGGCAGTCCAGGGCTGGTTTCTCCCTCTTTTTCCAGATCCACATAAGACTCCCCACTGGCACAGATATAGAGTTGAGATCTCAGCTGAGTGACCAAGCCAAAACCTCCAGTACCCTCTCTGTCCAACCATTGCTTCATGTCCTGACCAAGTAGCTCACACACATGCTTTTTGAGGTTTGATGTAGGCACACACCTGGGAAAGGCTGGCAAAGGTTTACTAGCTATGACCCCTTTTGCCAAGACTATAAGGTAGTCACCACTTCCACCAGTCACTCCTTATCAGCTACTTTAAGGCCCTTAACAAATGGTGTCCCATCTTACCGTGTAATATTAATATTAACACAAATGCTATTAAAAGTGGCCCACATAATGTCACCAAATAAATATGCAAGTACTCTCAAAACTTAAATTCTCTACACAGATCAAAAACAATGAAAGGTTTAAATATATTTAATAATAAATAATAAAAGAACAAAACAATACTAAATATATATTCACAGTGACATCAGAGTTCAAAACCACAGTAACTATTTAAAATAACATAGCAGTACAGGCTCAAAAAAATAAAGAAAAACATCTAAACTTAGCTTTACTACATTCCTGACTGAATTTAAGAAAGTTATACTGCTCCCTAGAAACTTACTTCATTAGAGCAAGGCAGATTTTGTGGTAGTAGATCTTGTTGTTGTCAGGTCCAAGACATAATGCAGAATGCTTTGTCTCACTAAGAGATTTCTCAAATGAATATCTAAAATATTACTGCTGGGATAGCTACCAGAATGACATAATTTCTGGTCATGTGACTTCTAGTTCGTAGGCCAAAACCCCCACTGCTAGAAGCTGGCAGCATTTAGCATCTACCTGTAAAAATATACAGATGATAGCTTTTCTTCAGATATTTGGCAGATGGTGGAAGTCATAAAACAATTGCATTCCTTCATGCTTCAAAAGCAGCAATTAGTTCACTCCAAGGACAATACAGAAAGCTTCTTAGTAAAGACCTTGTGTCTCTAGCTGCATTGAAAACTTGAGAGATAGCCTCTTTATTGCATCCTATAAAGTAATTTAATTTCAGAAATGTTTCTAAAGTTTTCTGCACTGAAGTTAACCTCCTGTATCAGTTTCCACTGTTAAAATGTATACATTTAATCCATTACAATAGAGCATGTACATTTTTGTTGTCTTCCAGTAGGTCACACTGGGTCTATATTATAACATTGAAGACTTAAAACTTCAAATGCTATAATATCGAACCCTATGCACCGAACGCTGAAAATAGCAAAGCTGCAGAATATCGAATATTTTCCTAGGGAAAGTATTCGGTGGGCCATTTCTGCAGCTTCACTATTTCTTTGACTGCGGAGCGAAGGTTACGGACAGGGTTAAGGTAAGTGTGCAAATGAAGGTGAGTGTGAGATAGGGACCTTAGGGTTAGGGAGCGGGTAAGGTGAGTGTGCAATTGGGACTTTAGGGTTAGGGAGTGGGTAAGGTGAGTGTGCGATAGGGACTTTAGGGTTAGGGAGTGGGTAAGGTGAGTGTGCGGTAGTTATGGACTTTAGGGTTAGGGTTGGTTTAAGGTACGTGGATAGCTAGTAGTGTATGTATGGTTTAGTGTAGGGGTTTGTGAAGTGTATGTCTGTGGATTATTTAGTTTGGTGTGCTTGTGTTGTGTGTATGTTTGTCGGAGCAGCAAATTTTTTTCCCTGGGAAAAAATTCACTATTCTGACTGTTCGATGTTATGGTGTTTCGATCGAATGGGTTCGATATTATAGCATTCGAAGTTTTAAGACTTCGATGTTATAATATAGACTCGAAACACTGTAGTTACATTTCAAACAGCAGTTTGCAAATACCTTTTCAACACACGTCTGTACGAGCAGTTTGATATACACTTGACATACAGTTCTAATACATTTGTAACACAAGCATGTTGTATAAATCATTTTAGCATCTTGTATAAATCATTGTGATATTCACCAGTGACATATAATTATTTACAAAATTCAGTCCAGCTATGCTGGCAGTATCTCCTTTCTTCACACTATCTATTACACTGAAATTATTATGCTATCATTCAGCTCTTATATTTAGACCTTCATTTTAATCAACAATCTATAGTAATGTGGCAGAACTTTACTTTTATATTTTATGGTTTTCCATAGGAGAACATTTGCATTTGCAGTGCCAAGAAGTCACTACTCATCTTATCACCTATGGCGCAGTGAATGTTTCCTGTTATGTCTTTTCTAAATCACAGTGCTACTTTATGCTACTAATTACTACAAGCCTGTGCAAACCATCAGTTTTAGCAAGTTATCTCAGTTATGAGGATAACCACATTAGTTCCTTTTCATATGCCAGTTTACTATAGACTATATATTTGTCAGCATTAAATCAAGACTTTAGTTTCACTTTTCTTGGAGTATCACTGAGAAACTGTATGTGCCTGGTATAATAAACTATAGTCAGTATGTGGCACCCTTGTAAATTTCGCTATGAATGTCAGTGTCAGCTGGAGACTCCCTACTTCCTGAAATAACTTTGCAGTTCAAGGTGCAAAAAAAATCATCATTGTCAACAATTGTATAGCATACCCATTATTCATCAGACTCAGTTTCTTGAATTTGCTGTAAAATGGCTATTGTACAATGACTGACCAGTAATATTCAAAAAAGGAGCATGCTGGATTGGTCAGCACAAGCAGCATACCTGTTGTCAATCCGAGAATATACCAATGGAAAAAGGTCCTGTCACCCAGACTTTTTTCCATTAGTATATCTCATAAATTTTCACTTTTCATGCTCTTTTTTAATAAATTTACAGAACCAAAGACCTTAAATGAATAAGAGAGACAATACAGAGAAAAATAAGAGGATAATCAGGTATGTTCTGCAAAACTATAGAAACCTATCTTATTATCCTTTGATTTTCTCTGCCCTGGCTCTCTCAAACATTAAAAGTCTGCTGTTTTTTTTTTTTCATACCAAATAAATAAAAAAAGCAATGGAGAGCTTCCTTTCTCTGTTGCTTGCTTTGCACAGCACTGATGTACTGCTTAAGCATGGGAACGGAAGTCCCATACGCATACGCAATACATCAGAAAGCCCCAGGATACCAGAGAAAATGTGGAAGGGCACCACAGAGGCATTATACAAAGACATTATTTAAAAAGTAAGCATTTTTCCCTTACATAATGTCATTGTATAATTGCAATAACCAACTCCATCCATGGTACGGTATATTGAAGATTTACCCACCGTTGGCTTTATTTAGTCACTCGGGCTTTGCCCTCATGATTAAACAACATCAACCATGGCTAAATCTTCAATATACCACACCAACATTGTCTGTTATTGCTATAATAAGGCACCCTTCACATAAGTACATAAACATAATCAGCAATCTCCTTAGCATGTTCTTGCAGGCAGTTAAAACCTGTTACATAATCCCATACATTTGACTTCCCACTGTGAATGATTCAACAACTGGCAGTTTATAAATACAAATCACTCGCCCATAAACTTTAGACTAACACCTCATTTTTCTTACATTTTGCCTCCCCATGTCCCAGTTTCAGAGTTATACGTGCTATAAATACTACACTCCATTCAACACAATGAAATTATACTCGTGTTATATGTATATTACCAATAAATAGTTAATATCATATTGGATAAATCAGTAAGGAACTTATGTTGTCTTGTTTCATAAAATGTCTGGTACAAAGAACTTTAGCCAGAAGTCTCACAGAAATAATTTTTCTGCTACAAAGTCTTCTGTCTTTTTGTTGCATGAAATACTTGAAAAAGGGAGGATGATCTTGCCCCATTGACAATATTTGCAGTTTTACTCTTTGGTCATCATCATCTATATGCCCTTCTTTTTCCTGTGTCAATGGAAAAAACATTCACATTCTTGGATTTTAGTATGAGGTTGTGATTTGCATCCCCAAGATTGTACCCCATCCCCCACATACATCAAAGTATAGTGCACACCATTAAGGGTTTTATCCATCCGTTGTAAAACAATCTTGAAAAGTGCTGAATACAACATCATGAATTTCAGCTCCCTTACCTACATTCATGCACAGTTGTAGTTGTCAAATCTTAGCTCATTTTCTATGTGTTTGAACTGAAGAGTAATTTTCAAAAATATATATTTTCAACCTAGTTTGCAAATTCTACCATATTTCCAGAGTAATTAAAGGATTCTGCACTTTAGAAAATAAGTCTATAATCTCACAAAATGTGTCAAGGTTGCCTTGTTGCCACACTAGTCCTGGCAAAAATACCCTGTGTGCTGTCTCAATTTTAGTATGATTTGCCTTCAAGCCAGTCTTTCCTGCTACTTCATCCTTTGCTGCTGCAATACTCTATCTCAGTTGCTCAACAGGTATCACTTTCACATCTGTTGTATATGGCTGTTGGTTCTATTCATTTGATTGGTAATTGGATGAGTGTTCCAGTACTGACACTACAATGCATTATAAGGGGATGCTGCACTCTTTAATATGCTGTCCTGACAACATCTTAGAATGAGGCTACATATGTCTGAGATGGGAGATGGTAGTAGCTCAGTTAGATGGTATTTACTGGAAAGAGTAAGGTTAGTGCCCTGCCAAATTTTCCTACTCAGGATAAATACCACTATAGGACTAAACTAGTCAGCAAAGTACAAAATAAATAAATAGTGCAGCCTTTCATCTGAGTTCTAATCCTGTGGATGTTCTTCTATTAAGCTCTATCCTATTGATCGAGTGTTTATCTTCATTTCTATTTAAGGTTACCTCAAAGTAAACATTGTTCATGTAATGCCTTTTTCATTTGTTGAAAGTACAAGATGCCATATAAATGGTACAACACCTTATCAACTTTCTTGTTCCTTTTAAATACTTTCACCCAATTTATTATTAAGCTTCTACATTTAAGGTAAAATTGTTTTAAAAGATACCTTTTTTATATTACTAAGCTCAAATATGCCCAAACGTTTTTCAAGGACTGCACCTAGCTTCTCTCCAGCTGCCATATAAGGAGCTGACATCCCTGATATTTCTGCAGCCTTTAGTCCTAACATTTATTTTGCCTATTTTCTTCATGTATACCAAGCAGCCATCATTCAGAAACAATTTCTTAAACTTCTGTGAGATTATCCCTAATTTATAGCCTGCTTACAAACAATTTGTATGAGTGTTACTATAGGAACATGTTTTTCCTTAGATCACAATATCAGAATTCCAATGAATGATAAACAGTATTGCATGACTATTGTAAATGGGATGGAGTTTTGTATATAAAAGCGAAAAGTTTGTAAAGATTTTGATGTTAGTTTTCTATATATCATGTATGCTTCTTTTCTCTATTTTTCTTTTTAACCTACAGAAGTTATAAGGAATCAAACAATTTTATTAACTCCCCTTATGTGATATTCAGCTAACTGTGCCCAATTCCTACTAACTGTGCCAGCCACAAATTATACATATTTACTGTGCCGCAGATCTGATAGTGCTCAGAGGTGACCATAAGTAATTGCAGGGGGGGTGTAGACTTTTTTCCCTATATGAGTAGTGAAGCCTTCCACAGTACTTAATGACCATGTGTTTTCTAGTCTGTAGAAATATCCTCTTGCAAAATCTGCTACACAGTTCAGGGAATCACAAACTTGGCCTTTAAAAGGTTAGCCTGCAAGTGGGCTTTGTTAAGTACAAGAATCATTAATCACAAGGTATGGAAGGCATTGCTTGAGTTCTTCAGTTCAAATAGGATGAATAGATAGGCAAAGTGAATACAAACACACACCCAGACACACATACACACACACACACACACACGTATGTATATATATATATATATATATATATATATATATATATATATATATATATATATACATATATATCATCATCATCCTCATCCCCCTTTTTCCCATTTACATGGGGTCGGGGTATCGTATTAACTGTCACCAACTCTCTCGGTTCAGTGCCACTTTCCTGCCTTCTTCAACACTCATGCCTGACTGTCGCAGATCTTCTTTCACACAATCCATCCACCTCTTTGCTGGATGCCCTTGCTTCCTCTTACCTTTTTCCTGTCTGTCCCAAATCTCCCTCACCAGATTGTCTTCTGCTTTTCTACACATGTGCCCATACCATCGTAATCTGTTTTCTTTGATCTTTTCTGCAATTGGAGCTACTTTGGCTTCTGCTCTTATGTCCTCATTTGTTCACCTGTCCCGCAGTGTGCATCCTACCACCTTTCTCAGGCACTTCATTTCCATCACCTCTAGCTTCTTCAACTATTCTGCCTTTACTGCCCAGGTTTCTGTACCATACAGTAGTACTGGTCGCACCACTGTCTTGTACACCTTACTTTTCAGCTTCGTTGGCATTCTTCTGTCATAGACTACACCTGATACTCTATGCCAGTTGGCTGCAGCCCCTCTGATTCTAGCTTTGACCTCTTCATTCAGACTACCCTTCTCCTCAACCACCCCTCCCAGATACTTGAAGCTGTTTACCTGTTCCACTATCTTCCCATCTATCTCTATTCTCAGCTTCTTCTGATTTCCCCAATCTGCTGCCATTACCACTGTCTTATCTGTGCTTAGTTTCATCCCATGTGCCTTCAGATTTGCATTCCATTCTCCTATCCTTTGCTGAAGTTCTAGATCAGAGTCTGCCTGTACTACCACATCGTCTGCATACAGTAGCTTTGTTGCTCTGACCCCTTCAACCTGTTTGCTGATGTAGTCCATTGCCAGTATGAACAGCAGTGGGCTCAGAGCTGAACCCTGGTGTACACCCACTCCCACTGGGAACCCCTCAGTGAGGCCAAACACTGTTCGTACTTGAGTCACTGGGTCCTTGTACATAGCCTGTACTAATTCTACCAATATAAATGGGTTACCTTAATTTGGTCGACAGTTCATTTCACTGACAGTGAAATCAGCAGGACCAAATCACTGAAACTTTATTTCACTGACAACTCATTTCACTGACACTCATTTTGTCGACAGTTATATATGGCTTATTCCCCACTGCAGACCAATTCTGGAGTTAGAATATATAGTAAGGGGGGGGCACAGCCTCCCACAATGGGGGGTGTGGGGGTGAAGCCCCCCACAAATAATAAACTTTATACACTATACAGATGTATATTGACAAGTACAATAAATAACTATTTAGAGAAAACAATATAGATCTAAAGTTTGTGGGGGGCAGTGCCCCCCACACCCCCCCTTACTATATATTCTAACTCCAGGATTGCTCTACAGTGGGGAACAAGCCATGTATAACTGTCGACGAAATGAGTTATCAGTGAAATGAAGTTTCAGTCATTTGGTCTCAGTCAAATGAGTGTCAGTGAAATGAACTGTCGACCAAATGAAGGTAACCCATTTTGTATTAGTAAGGAACAGAACAATGCAACTTATTAATACAGTGGAGGTGTACCTGGAAATGCAGTTGTAAGATAGGATTCTTTTATATTTAAAAACATGGATATAGTTAAATGAGGTCACAAGCTGGAAAACATGGCTGCACGTGTAGACAGAATGTAAATGAAGATCATCAGAAAATAATATTAATAAAACTGTTTTTACTATTCATTATCTCATAGCAGGGAAAATTGACTTTCTTCCTGTGGCTTAGGATGTTTAATATACCATACTTTGACAAGTTGTTTTGATTTAAGAGACATAAATTAAGTTAATTGAAAAGGGATGCTTTGTCGAGAAATGTGTGTGAAGGCATTATGAATTTGATTAATCTTGATTTTAATGTTAGGAGTCTTAATTCGGGACTGAAAATATATGGTCATTAATGATTGAAATGTGGAGAGAAAGTTTGGGGAGACAATTTAATAGTCAAAATATTGCTGTATGGACTGCAGCAGATGTTTTGACCAATGGGTAGAGGCAATAAGGTTATATAAGAAATGTGGACTAATGTGACATGCTGTAAGCAAAATGTAATGTCTCTAAATAATTATTATTAGCATGAAAGTCTAATGTGCATATTACTTTTCTTATGAGGTGTTTTGCAAAAGTAGTGAGTGTTGCGTGGGATATTTACTGAAAGAGCAGCCATGACAGACAGGCTGGGCAGCTGTAGCTGAAATTTTTGAAATTAATGTTCCTTATGTTCTATTCCAAACAATAACTGCAACTGTTACAGCTTTTGTATCACAGTGAAGTTAAAACTGCTGAAGTGCTGATCATATGTCAGTTTAATATGAATAGCTTAGATTATGACAGGAAGCAGTACAGATAAGATAAATTACATGAGAGCTGTCATCAGTAGATTATGAAGCTGTGAGGCCAGGGTCTGGCACACATACATGGGCAGAACTGGAGGAGGTTGATATTAAGTGGCTAACTATGACTACTTTTAAACAGATCCATTTATTCTGTACATGTAAATGTGTACACCAGCAGATTTTGACATCTCAGTATGATTTGGCAAAAATGATTAAAGAGCAGGTCAGGTAGGACTGTATGAGGCAAACGTCTATTAACAAAAAAGTGATAACTTTAAAATAGTCTGGTAATGTCAAAAGTTAGGGCCCATTTTAACTTTAGGAATAACATGTTTGTTTGTTTGTTTGTTTGTTTGTTTGTTTAAAATTAATAAAGTGGATTACCTCTTCTGGTAGTCGTCTTTTGGGTAAAAATGATATGTTATGTTTATTTCTGTAACTTTTAATTTCACTTTCTGACTGAATAGGCTAACCAGATCAAATGGTTTGTTTACAGTTAAGCTCATCAAAGAAGTCATAAATTCATACATAACATGTGCAATACAAATAATGAGGTCAGTGAATACAAAGAAGTAACAATTCTTTGAAGAGAGGTAATTAATCCACACTGCACTCACTGATATTTTATGTTTCACTCTTTTCAGGATCCTATAATAGGCTCTGCAAGCAAAGAAAATGTGGTAGGAAGATAAGATTACTTCAAGAAAGCATCTGCAGTTTGCCTGGACAACTGAAGACAGTGATGATACTTTTTCCTGAACTTTCCAGGCTCTGCTCTTATGTGAAATGGCATACTGTTTAAGAAGTTTAGACACTGGTAGTAAAAGTTTGAAACATACAACATGGTTAACTACAGGGGATAGCAGGGCATGAGTGTAATGGAGATGCTAACAAGTGAACTAGTCCAGGTGCATAAAATGAGTAAGCACACTAGTGAGGGGAAGGGTAAAAGGTCAGAAAATTCCAGACTGTGAAAGAGGTCAACAAGGAATTCCACTCCTTGCTGAGATTTATACTATAACTCAGTTTTGGCAGACTACAGATTCTGTTAAGCATTATCTGCAGCATCTGAGTTTTGTTTTAGTGGTTATCAAAGGTAAGGTGTATTTTAAGAAGCAAATTAGTGCTATTTCTTTATATCTTCTTCTTCTTCTTTCGGCTGCAGTTAGAGGTCACCACAGCAGATCAACTGTTTCCATTTCTTCCTGTCCTCTGCATCTTGCTCTGTCACACCAACCATCTGTATGTCCTCTCTCACCACATTCATAAACCTTATCTTAGGCCTTCCTCTTTTCCTGTTACCTGGCAGTTTCATCCTTAGAATCTTTTTCCCAATATACTCTGCATCCCTCCTCAGCACATGTCCAAACCAATGTAATCTTGTCTCTCTGGCTTTGTCTCCAAACCTTCCAACCTGGGCTGACCCTCTAATATACTTATTCCTAATCCTGTCCATCCTCATCACACCCAGTGCAAATCATAACATCTTCAACTCTGCCACATCAAGCTCTGGCTCATGCCTTTTTGTCAGTGCCACTGTCTCCAACCCATATAACATATCTGGTCTCACTACCCTCTTGTAGACCTTCCCTTTCACTCTTACTGGTACTCGTCTGTCACAAATCACTCCTGGCACTCTTCTCCACCCACTCCATCCTGCCTGTACTCTCTTCTTCACCTCTGTTCCACACTCACCATTACTCTGAACTGTTGATCTCAAGTATTTAAACTCATCCACCTTTGCCACCTCTACTCCCTGCATCCTCACCATTCCTCTATCCTCCCTCTCATTCACACACATATATTCTGTCTTACATATGTCCACCTCTCCAGGGTCTCCTCCACCTGTTCCTTACTCTCACTACAGATCACAATGTCATCTGCAAACATCATAGTCCATGGAGACTCCTGTCTGATCTCGTCTGTCAACCTGTCCATCACCATTGCAAATAAGAAAGGGCTTAGAGCTGATCCTTGATGTAATCCCACCTCCACCTTAAATGCAAATGTCACTCCCACCGCAGACCTCACCGCTATCACACTACCCTCGTACATATCCTGTACCACTCTTACATACTTCTCTGCTACTCCCGACTTCCTCATACAATACCACAACTCCTCTCTAGGCACCCTGTCATATGCTTTCTCTAAATCTATAAAGACACAATGCAACTCATTCTGACCTTTTCTGTACTTCTCCATTTACACTCTCAGAGCAAACATTGTATCTGTAGTGCTCTTTCCTGGCATGAAACCATACTGCTGATCACTAATCATCACCTCCCTTCTTAACCTAGCTTCCACTACTCTTTCCCATAACTTCATGCTGTGACTAATCAATTTAATCCCTCTGTAGTTACTACAGCTCTGCACATCACCCTTATTCTTAAAAATCTGTACCAAAACACTTTTTCTCCATTCCTCAGGCATCCTCTCACTTTCCAAGATTTCATTAAACAATCTAGTTAAAAACTCCACTGCCATTTCACCTAAACACCTCCATGCTTCCACAGGTATGTCATCTGGACCAACAGCCTTTCTGTTCTTCATCCTCTTCATAGCTATCCTTACTTCCTCCTTGCTAATCCACTGCACTTCATGATTCACTATCCGTGCATCATCCAACCTTCTCTCCCTCTCATTGTCTTCATTCATCAGCCCCTCAAAGTACTCTTTCCATCTACACAACACACTCCCCTCGCTTGTGAGTACATTTCCCTCATTATCCTTTATCAGCCATACCTGCTGCACATCTTTACTAGCTCAGTCCCCCTGTCTAGCCAATCGGTACAGGTCCTTTTCTCCCTCCTTAGTGTCCAACCTTTTATACAACTCTTCATATGCCTTATCCTTGGCCTTCGCCACCTCTCTCTTTGCCATGCACCTCATCTCCTTATACTCTTGTTTACTTTCTTCATCTCTCTGACAATCCCACTTCTTCTTCGCCAACCTCGTTCTCTGTATACTCTCCTGTACTACTTCATTCCACCACCGGGTGTCCTTGTCCACCTTCCTCTTTCCAGATGTCACACCAAGTACCTTTCTAGCCATCTCTCTTACTAGCTCTGCTGTAGTTACCCAGGTATTCGTAACTCTTCACTGCCACCCAGTGCCTGTCTTAACTCATCCCTGAACATCACCTCACAATTACCCTTTTTCAACTTCCACCATTTGATCCTTGGTGGTGCCCTCACACTCATCCTCCTTTTCTTAATCACCAATGTTATCCTACAAACCACCATCCTATGCTGCCTAACTACACTTTCCCCTGTCACCAGTTTACAGTCGCCAATCTCCTTCAGACTGTCCCTTCTACATAAGATATAATCCACCTGTGTTCATCTTCCTCCAATCTTGTATGTCACCCTGTGCTTCTCCCTCTTGTTAAAATACGTATTCATCACAGCCATGTCCATCCTTTTCGCAAAATCCACTACCATCTGACCTTCTGCATTCCTTTGCTTAACACCATACCTACCCATCACTTCCTCATCCCCTCTGTTCCCTTCACCAAAATTCCCATTGAAATCTGCTCCAATCATCCAATCTCTCACCCTTGGGTACAGTCATCACCACTTCATCCAACTCACTTCAAAATTTTTCTTTATCATCCATCGCACACCCAACTTGTGGAGCATATGCACTAACAACATTCATCATTACACCATCAATTTCCAGCTTCATAAACATCACTCTGTCCGACACTCTTTTCACCTCCAAAACACTCTTAGCATACTGTTCCTTCAGGATAACCCCTATGCCATTTCTCCTCCCATCCACACCATGATAAAACAATTTGAAACTGCCTCCGGTACACCTAGCCTTGCTCCCCTTCCATCTGGTCTCTTGCCACACAATACACCAACCTTCTATGACTTACTATAATGTATTTCTAAGTTCTTGCAAACCACAGTCACATATGTGACACAACAGGTTTTATTAGAAATGTTAGAATTTAACAAATTAGAACAAAGATTCAAAGATTCAGACTATATCTTGGTTACATTCTGAACGACAGATTTCCAGGTGAGAACATTTGCTGTGGATGCTTTGACTGTTGATAATTCAATATCCATTCCCTTTGTGATTTGAAAAGCATCTGTGTGACTGTTGGAGGGGGTGGGACAACATGAGTGAGTTTTGGTGATCAAATGCTAGAATTTCTGTTACCTATTACAACAATGTAACAATTAGAAGGAAAGGAATGTAATGATTTTCTCTGCTAAGTTATGATGGAGCAAAGGTGGCTTGCATTATTTCAAACAAAGAGATTAAATTGTAGAGTATGTCCCTCCAATAGTCGGGTAGCTGTGAGGATCCATTCAAAGAAGGGGTGTATAAGAGTGACTGACAGCAGATAAGAATCAGTAGGAGATGCTCTGAATAAGCAGTACGTACTTCAGCAGGGAGCGGTGCTGCTGACATTAGGGTGGAAGTGAGGGTGAGTGCCTTATTATGCAATGACTGACCATTAGTATTCAAAAAGTAGCACTCTGATTGGTCAGCCCAAACAGCGTACCCATTGCAAATCCAAACATATACCAATAGAAAAAGGTCCGGTCACCCGTACGTTTTTCCATTTATATAGGCAATAACAAAATTTACTTTTATTTCATTTTTTTAAATAAGCTCAAAAAACTGGAGACTAAAATGAATGACAGAGATGGCACAGAGAAAAATAAAAGGATAATCCGGTACGTTATACAGAACTAAATAAACTTACCTGATTATCCTTTTGTTTTCTCTGTCCCATCGCTCCTGTACATTAAAAGCCTCCTGGTTTCTTTCAATTTTTGTTTTTAGTTAAAAGAAAAGCAATGAAGATATTCCTTTCCCCATTGCTTTTTCACGCAGTGCTGGTGTACTGCAAAAGCATAGGAATGCAAGTCCCATGCACATGCGCAGTACATCAGCAATGCTCCAGGATATCAAGAGAAAAGCAGACCACCATGGCGATGTTATACAAAGACATTATTTAAAAAAAGTAAGTCATTTTTTTCTTAAATAATATCATTGTATAATAGCAATAACCAACTCCATGGTGTGGTATATTGAAGATTTACCCACGGTTGTCTTTATGTAATCACTCGGGCTTCACCCTCATGATTAAACCACACCAACCATGGGTAAATCTTCAATATACCACACCCACATCATTGATTATTGCTGTAATGATTAACAATGGTAGAAGGCTTCTGAAAAAGTGATGTATGGATGCTCACCATAAAGGTGAGTTTAGCTTTGGGGTAGGTAGGATAAAAGGTGAATGTACAGGATTGCATTCCTGCATATGCCTATGCTGATGAACAGCAAATTACTCTTTATAAGTCAGATTGACACAGACAATTTTGCAATTCTAACTTTTCTAGTATAATCTGTGATATCACACATGATTTTGTTTACTTATACTTAGGAATACATTATAGCATGCCATAGAAAGAGATAATTACATTTTGTGAAGACATAGAACTGAGACTTGTGTCTTTCGGCTTTTCCCGGTTAGGGGTCGCCACAGTGGAACTCTGGTCCGCTAATGATTGGCAGTTGATTTTTACGCGCTGAGTTGCCGGCCCTAACGCATAACCTTCAACGAAGGTACGCCCATTCACGCATGTCTCCACAGAAGATGCTCTAGCTGAGAATCAAACGGGAAAACATCTTGCTGTGAGGCGACAATGCTACCGCAGCACCACCACCGCGGATATAGAACTGAGACTATTGCCTACAATAAAACTGTGATCTTTCTGAATGAGTAAGGTTCTGTGTGTGTATACGTGTAAATACACTTGTGAGTGTGTATCTGTGCTTTCATATGTATCTATCTCTGAATGCTTTTATTAACCATGATAGAGATGAAGAGAAATTTAGTTTGGAACAAATGAATGCAACATAAATTAATAAGTTTACCATAATGCAGTTTATTGTTGTAAATCTATTCTCATGGGCAAAGCTTCCATCTCTCAACAATATGTCCTATATTGCATTAAAATCTTTGTAAACTGCTTTTTTAAATTAATTGAAAAAGCAGTGTAAGTCTTTAGAAATATAACCTTCATATATTAAGCTGAAACTGATAGGAATAATACTGTGCTTCAAATATTTTGGTTAAACAAATGTATTTTCGCTTTAATCTACTGCATAAATGTTTATTCTTACAATCATAAATCACATCCTTGCACACATAATGAAAACATTTTAAATTAAGATTTTATTGCCACAATGATGAAATGTAAACTTTATATTCATAAATACTTGCATCAAGTGATATTTTAGGTTATACATCATCACTTAATCATTCTGATTGCTCACTTCTTTCCCTGTGTTCTGACATCTTCTTTTATATAACATATCTTTAGAGAATACATTTGTCATTTCTTTCACTGTAATTTTATTAGCTGTGTTTAATAGATTAGCAAATAATTAACATTTTAAAATGAATTTTACTGAATTTAACAATTTTTAACAGGTAAAAAATCATGAACAAGATTGAAATAGTAAACATTAACATAATGCATGTTAAAAGAATAAAAACAAAGTAATAACCAATAATATAAAAACTATATATGCTGTGTAGATGCTAAGTAATCATATAGGGCCATAGCAGCCTCTAAAGGGAAACACATCTAGCTGCAGGTCATAGAGCCCAGTTCAGTCTATGTGGATTGCTATAATAGGTTAGTAACTTTTGCAATAGCTGAGGAGCACTATAAAGAAGATGAAAACTTTTAAAGGCAGATAAAATATTACCTAAGTGCATATGCAAAAAAAAAAAACTGTCTACCAGCACTGCAGGTGCACTTCCTTTGGATTTACAGTGCTTCACACAGATTATTTTAATAATATCAGCTAAGATTCAATAAACTCCTAGTGTATGTATTGAATTATGGGAAACTTTGGGGAAGTTCCAAACACCTAAAAGCTCCAATTCAGTTGAACAGTCACATCAACAATTTCAACCAACATATTGTTCAAACTCTCCTAAAGGTTTATGACTGCTATACAGTTCCAAAACATATTCATATTGTCCACATTCTTTTTTCCATGTCTCCAACATTCATTATCCTTTTTCCTTTTAGCCATTCTAAACTTACATGGGGTAAGGTACCACCGGGTCTACTTTATGTGCTCGAAGTCCGAGAATATCGAATACGATATTCTTGACACGAGTACACCGAATGCGCAAAACATCTAAAATGACAATGGAAATCTCCGTAGGTGGTGATTTCCATTTACTTTAATGTAGTGTGATCTCAGAGTTGGTATATTTAAGTAGCGGGGGCTGTGGGGGGTGTGGGGGTTGCAGGGGGGCTTGCCACCCTGCCTATACTAGTGTAAATATTTTCTTGTTTTGTGTATTTTTTTTGGACGTCGACCATTTAATAGTTCGATGCATATGGTTTGATCCATATGAATTCAAGCTATTAAGCTTTTTAGGTTCTATAGTAGAGCTAGGTACCACCTATTTAAATTCTTATTTGTTGGGCTTGATATCTAGGCCAAAGTTAAAGGGTATAAAGTGCCTGCAATATCTATTCCCATGAGGCATAGGGAAAGCACATTTTCTCTAGGTTCCTCCATCTGCCCATTACCCATTGCTTAAGTGCTTGAGCTTTAGTTTCTCAGATATCTTTATAAATAAGCCATGGGCTGTCAGTCTAGTTTCTTCCTGACTTTCACTAAAATAACACATTCTTAGATTTTTCTACCAAAAGAATATGCTTACACCATACCTATTCCACCTGCTTATGGTAAACCATTCTTCGTCCTCAAAATTGTATTTATTTTTGATAGTTAGGAATGTATGGCATTTGTCTCTAGTTTGGGGTCTTATGATTTATGACCAACTCCTAATCCTGTTGCTTTTCCAATATGTCACTTCCTCTTTACCTGTTAGCTTCCTCAATAAAGGTGGATGACAAATGCAGTCAGCTGGGCCTATTCTCTATGCTAAACAACTAACGTCTAAACTGTCGTTATAAATTTGACAAACCCAATGTGAGGGTAAAAGTTCTCCCATACTCTCATCCTCATTGTCACACTGACTGTCCCTGTCAAGGTGACTCACCTAACAATTTGTCCAATTTGATAGGCTAGAATATAACTTGTGAGGTGAGTGAGGCCAAGCGTCCACAGATTCTGAGTATAAATGCAACAGATGCAGATAGTCTCCTCCCTTTACTCCCCAAGATTGTCTCATTGATGAGGTGCTGCATTTAGGCTATGACCTATTGCGTACATAATATTCCATACTACATACAATGTACATGGTAAAAATATTACCATGTGCCACTTTTACTTTACCCGAAATGGTAGAGAAATTGCTCATGTTAGGAAAAAGATTAGCAACTTAGTTAGTAAGTTCTGTTATATTGTCATCAATAGTGCTGCATAAGGACCCTCCCAACTTCAGGCTTAGATACTGGTAAATCTGCACAGATTTGATACCCCTACTGTCCATTCCAGAAATCAGATTGCCACTGAAGATCACTGCTGATTTTGAAAAGTTACATACCAATCCTGAAACTTTATCAAAAAGTTGAAAGGTATCTAGGACTTTATTAAAAATACAAGGAAGATCAGTGCTTATCAATATACAGTCCCTGACAAACAATAAAAATAAACTGACCTCAGGCTCCTGAGAAAATAGTTACTCTAAAATAGTTCTGATATGGCAAACCTGTTCTTTTATAACCAAAAGAAAAGTCCAGGTGATAATGGGGTTGGGGGCATCCCTGCTCAATGTCCTTTTCAATTGCCCCAGCTCAGAAAGGCCCCCATTTATCATTATTCTAAATGAGGGGTTGGTTTATAAGTGTCTGACCCGCTGTATAAATCTGTCCCCAAAATTTTAACATTTGACAGCCCAAAGGGGAACTCCTAGCTAACTGAATCAAAGACCTTCTTTACATCGAAGAGCACCATTCCTGCTTTATCTTGATTTGTATCAGTCTTGTATAGAAATGAGGTAATCTCCCACCAATTATGCATAATGTATCCATACTAGATGCTTTAAGAACCTAACTGTACACTGTGATCCTTCTCCCTTGGTAACTACCAGAAATGGCCTTTCCTTAGGACCTCATCCTTTGCCTGCGAGAGTTCCAGTAAACTAAATTCTGCAAAAAGTACAACTTCTAGATTTAACTAGCTACTAGAAGGTCCTTTTATATCTGTCTTGCTTTGTACATCTCTAAACTCTCTGTTTCAAATCAAGTATATTACCATTTGCTCTTTTCCAAAAACCTTCCATTTTCAAAATATCAGGTTACACCTCCTTCCACACATTCAGACCACAAACTGAAGGCATGAAAACTACAGGAGGTGGTCCATCAATATTCATTAAAGATAAATACACCTGCAGATTGGTTAAACAGTATGATTCCCTGGAGAGATTTCAGGTGCAATTAACTGTTGCTAGGACACCTATTCAAGTCATTGCCAGCTACAGGACCACCTCCATGAACAGGATACCTATTCTGCCTATTTGGATCTACTTGAGTTTATCAAGATACATCCAAACACCATGATTGTGGCCAATTTTAACTACCCATCCATTGACTGCGTAAATTACTTGTGCTCCAACTCACTTGATCAAAGGTTCCTTGAGTTTTCTTAACTCCAGTGCCTTCGACCAGCTGATTGACATCCCTACAAGGGGTGCCAACATCCTAGATCTGGTGCTTAATAATATGGGGGATCCACTGTAGCACCCCCACTGTGAGGCCTGCCCCCAGCAGCAACTAAACTAAAAACTTCTCAAGCAAAGATTATAACCCTCTTATGGGATATAAATAATAGCACTACCTCTCCCCTCAGATGGAACTGACAACTATGTCAAATTCTACACCAATGCTTTATGCAAACACCTGTATTACTGCATTAACTCAGCCATACCTGATAGGAGCAAAACTATCTCCTTAAGGAAGAGCAAACCTGCCTGGTAGACAGCTGCCATTAACAGGATTCCCAATAAGAGGAAGAAATTGTTGTCTAAGTGTATGAGGGAGAAAGCCCTAAACTGAAAACACTCCCTCCTCAGCTTAAACAAGCAAATAAGATGGGTTCCTATCATTTCGTCGAAACTTCAGCAGTTCGAACACCATATGTTTGAACTGTGAAGTTCGAAAACTGATTATCGCGAAGCCGAGGAAAACCAAATTCTTTCTTAGGGAAAGAATTCGGTGGGCTGTTTCTGTGGCTTCATGATTTTCAGCACTGTGGTGGAAAGTTACAGGTAATATTCAGGTAAGTGCACGATTGTGTGGACGTTAGGGGTAGGGTGCGGGTTAGATGAGTTAGGGTTAGGGTGCGGGTGAGGTGGGTGTGTGACAGTGACAAACTTTAAGATTAGGGTGGGATAGGTGAGTTAGGGTTAGGGCGCGGGTCAGGTGAGTGTGCGATAGTGACGAACCTTAGGGTTAGGGTTTGGGTTAAGGTAAGTAGATAGATAGCAGTGTATGTACAGTTTTGTGTAGGGGTTAGATGTAGGATTTTAAGTGTATGTGTGTGGATTGCTGTTTTCTTGGTGTGCTTGTGTTGTGTATGTGTTTCTTGGAACAGCAATTTTTTTCTCTGGGAAAAAAATCACTGTTCTAAGCCTTTGATGGTTTTGCACTTTGAGGTTAGAAGTTCAAACATATGGTGTTCGAACTTCTGCCACTTCGATAAAGTGATATAAACACAATACGACTTATTGAAAAGTTCTCCCAAGCAAACTATAAATCCAAATTAACTTCATCAACTAAGGACAACCATAAGGTGTTCTTTAGTTACATATGTAGCCTAAAATGAAAGGCCAAGATATGTGCCAAACTGGTAGTTATTAATACCATATATACTGAGCCTGTGGACATAGGTAACCTGTTGACTGATAGGTTCTGTGAAAACTTCACTTCCCTGTCCCTGCCAAACATACCCCATGACATCCCTACCACCTGTCCTCTACTTTGTATCCCCAAAGAGCAGGTCATAAACATCCTCTCTAAGGCCAAAAACACAGCATCTATGGGACCTGATAACATCCCAGGCTGCATCCTACATGGGGTCCAACAAGAATTAGCAACACCATTAGATACTCCTTTCAGTCATAGTCTAAGCACCAGCTTCATCCCAGCTGAATGGAAAACAGCCACTGTTATTCCCTTGCATAAAGGTGGTGCTTCCACTGAACCCAGGAACTAGAGACCTATTAGCCTGACTAGCCTGAGCAACAAGGCCATGCAATGAATAATCATGGACCTTATCAACAAAGATATAGATGATCT
Source organism: Protopterus annectens (assembly GCF_019279795.1). Classification (NCBI taxonomy): domain Eukaryota; kingdom Metazoa; phylum Chordata; order Ceratodontiformes; family Protopteridae; genus Protopterus; species Protopterus annectens. The sequence continues at coordinate 1,635,749,353 of NC_056739.1, read as the reverse complement.
CCAAACACTTAACCCTACTCAGTTTGGATTTGTCAATGGTATATCATGCCTGTTAAATCTGGTGGACTTCTTCGAGACAGTCACCAAGGCCCTGGATGAGGGGAAATATGTACATACAGCCTACCTAGACTTAGCCAAGGTGTTTGACACTATCCCCCACTCAGGCATTATTGACAAACTCACCCAGCTAGGTATCAACTCTTATATGGTTAGATAGGTCACTAACTGGCCCATTGATAGAACTCATATAGTCAAAATAGGGGAATCCACCTCCAACAGTAGACCTGTAACCAGTGGTGTTCCACAGGGATCAGTCCTGGGACCTCTACTGTTTGGAATCTATTTCTCCAAAGTACAAGCAAAAACTAAAGGTCTGTGGCTGACAATGTTTGCTGATGACTGCAAACTGGGAGTGGTCACAGAATGTCTAAATGATATCAACATCATACAAGAGGGTCTTGAACAAACAAATGATTGGTGCCAAAGTCAAGGCCTTAAACTCAATGCAAAAAAAAAATGTATTACCATCCCTTTTGGTAACAGTGATGGTCCTGCTAACTACCACATTAGTAGCAACACCTTACGTATGCACTCAGTAGTGGGAGACCTGGGCACACAGGTTGACAGCAGCCTTACCTTTGACCATCATGTCTCCACAGTGGTAAGAAGAGCATTCTATATTACTCATCTCATAAGTAAGGGCATTATCTCCGGAAAAAAAGAAACTATAACCTGCCTATACTCTTTCCTCATCAGGCCAATAATTGAGGACAACACTCCTTTTGGTATATACCTTTCCAAGCACATGCAGCAATTGGAGAGACCACAAAGGTTCCTCACAAGGAAAATTCAAGGTCTTCAGCATCTTTCCTATGTGGATCATCTGAAATCACTGTTACCTTATTCTGTTTGATACAGACTACTCAGAGGCGATCTCTGCCTTGCATACATAGCAGTATCTGACCCTGCTTTATTGGAAATGCTGCATAGCCATAAGTTAAACGGTACAGGGGGTACATACTCTAAAGGAGTTAACCTGGTATGCAATATTAATAGCTTTGGAACAGACTCCCACTTTATGTTAAATAGAGCACCTCACTGGTCCTCTTCAAATGTAGTCTGGGTGATTGGATGGGTAACCATAAATTCACCTTGGGGGTTCCACCTGTATCCCTATTGGATAGGGGCAATAGGTGCTGAGTGTGTAAATAAGGGTAGAACTTGGCTAGGTTTGTAACGGCCCTAGGGCCATTAACCTAGTAACTTCCTATGATCCTATAAAAATATACTTTTTCAAGGTTCCTTTGCAGACTTTCTGTCATACTCTGTTGTAATTGATATCATGGTTTATGTTTCTAGGTAGTATATTGAATGCAGTAGACCATAATAATCTTTTATCCTTGGGAGAATTCCATCAAAAATGAGCCTCCAGTTGGCTGGCTGAATTAACAAAGTCATAGGGACAGAACCTGATAGCCCTATTTGATATATTGTAAAAGTATGAAACATATCTCTGATGTTCGGGAATAAATATTATGTCAATCTTACTCCCAAGCTAGTCGATATTTCTAATGAACATCAGGATGAAGTTCTCTCCACATGCCTAGCCATCCAGAACTGGGCATCCAGGATTTGAGTAAAGCTTGACATTGCCTATTGTGCTGTTTCTTTCCATATATCTCATCCTTATTGTCATTGCGCATCAAATTGAAATGGGCATAAATATACTAACTTTAGTGGCGGAAGCCAAACATAAGTAAGTGGCCACACAGTTAATATAAAAGCTTTTATCATCATTGTTGTGGGTGTAAATATTCCTTACAACTGGAAACTAAAAAAACAAGGAGAAACTATGGCTGAAAAAGAACCTGCAAACACTTTTTCTTAGCGCTTTCATTCTTTTTAATGTTCCAACAAGAACTTTATCAGAAAAATTTGTGAAACACACACAGACACACGCACACACACACACACACACACACACACACACACACACACACACACACACACACACACACACACACACCTCCCTTAAAAAGACATTCAAATAATCATGTGATAAAGATAACCAATGCAAACAATCTAAAAATGGGCATTGCCCAAAATCATAATACTTCTGGTTACTATTCATTCATGCTCTAAGGTGCATGCAGTTAAGTTTAGTTAAGCAGTATTGCTCATTAGCAATTGATTTGTGACTAAACTACCATAAAAAATCTCATCTTCAAATCATTTGTCTTAGTAAAAACACTTGATAATTGATTCATTTAAACCAGGTGGTTTATCGGCATTCAGCCTGACCTGCCAGAGTGTCTCTTTACACTCTAGTAGTATCTTGATGTCACCACAGAAATCCTCAACAGAATCAGAATCTAATACAAAAATCCTTCTTCTTGATAGCTAACAAGTCTTCATAGATTCTTCTTTTTAAATGCCTAATAGTTTTGCCTATATAAAAACAACAACATGATTCACAAATAGCTGCATACACCACGTGGTTGGATGAACAGTCATATTTCTCTCTAACCCATATGGTCATGTTCAAATGCTTAAAATGGATGAAAGAAGAATTACAAATGTGACGACATTGTTTAGTGTCCACATTGGAAAGTTCCTGGGGGTAATGATGATCTTTTCCTTAATTCCGACTTCTCATTCATCTCACATAATGTTTTAATGTCGACAGTTTTCCTGAAAGAAAACATAGGTCTATCACCTATTTTTTTACTAAATCCTTATTGCTCAAGATAACTTTCCAATTGTCTTGTATGCGCTGTTTAAATACCCACATTTCTTGACATATGGGCAATTGGAAAGTCAAAAAAATATTTACAATCTGTTCCACTTGCATCCAGAAATTCTGATTGTCCAGTTGGTGTATGAAAATCACCATAACACCATATGGATGTACGACACCAGATCTAATTTCTGTACCTCAAGTTCTATTCATGTTAACCAGTCTTTAATGTAACCTCTTTCTATGAATAGCTTTTTAGAGTAAAGTCGCTTCTTCAGCAAGTACTCTATTATCTGAAGTCAATCTACTTAACCAAATGAATTGACCTTTGACCATGTTCCTCTTCATGTGGTGTGGATGGAGACTGTCACAATGCAAATATTGATTTGTAAAACTTTCTTTTCTGAAAATGTTACTGACAAAATGACCAGTCTGGACATCAAATGACAACTAAATGTCTAAGTAATTCAGAAAATCTCCAAACCCTCCTACAATAATCTTAAAAAAGAGTGGTGTTGTTCAAATAGTTTACACAACTCCAAAATTCTTATCTACTTCCTTTCCACAAAAAAATCAAATCATCAATAAATCTTCTATAAAATAAAATCTTACCAGATAGTTTGTGTTTTTCCAAGAATTTTTGTTCTCAAGTGGACATGACAATGTTGACAAAAGCCGAGGTCACCCTGGCCCCCATTGCTATGCCTGTCTTTTGCTTGAAATAATTCTTACCAAAGCAGAAAAAATTGTTGTCTAACACCAGCTTCATTAACTCACATATGATAGGGGCCGGATTCACGAAGGCTTGCACGGAGTCTAAGAGTAGAGTAAGACTCCACCAAGCCAACGTGTCTGCTGAGCAATCCAGGAACAGCCGGCAGGGGCATGCAAGAGAGCTCCTAAAACGACTCTTGCACGGACAGGGTTAGGTTATGCAAATTACCTCATTTTCTGCTGAAAGATATGCAAATGAGGTAAATTTGCGATCCAAGAAACACTAACCTGTCCGAGTAAGAGTAGTGTTATTTGCACAAATGTACTCGGTTGGCAACTGAGTACCGTTCTGCAAATAGCAAAACGGAGCTATGACAGCTCCAAATAAAGGATGCATCCAGTTGAGGAAGCATGCCAATGGCCAAATATACAGCCATTGGCATTTTTATCCATTGCAAAATAATTAAAAAAAAATTTTTTCCTCGATCTCCGATATAGCACAGCGCCGCGCAAATGTGCACCACTCTAAAAACCCTAAAAACAAAAAATAAAAGCCACAAATAGGCATTCTATTCAAAATATACATCTGCCATGCAGGTGAATGGCAGGCTGAAGACAACATGGCAACTGAGTAGTGGTTGCTAAAGGGGGAAGCTCAGTCTGAGAGATGTAACCAAGCATTAGTAGGCAATCCTATGCAAATGAGTATAAGGATAGTGAATCCCAAATTTCCCTGCCATGTGAAC